>NC_084467.1:158858858-159078097 GCF_027409185.1 Cynocephalus volans | reverse complement strand
TACAGGCTAGATGAGAGAGGCACATTCTGCTGCTTCCTCCCTTAGAGTTAAACTAGCTTCTGAAAGCTCAACCTCCGGGGAGTTTGTTTGGCAGAGATATAGAACACACTTTTCCAAGCCTGTTGGAAGGCATTTGCAGTTTCATTTCGCGTCTAATTTCCCAAACCAAACTGCTTGCAGCTCTAACTGCCTTCTAACTACCACTTCTTCGGTTCAGTGAGATATGCTGGATTCTAAACGGAGAAGATTCTCTGACGCTTTTTCACAGAGATTTTGAAACTGAAATCTCCCATGCCGTTTCCACCATAGGCAGCAATGGGCTTCCCCATAGAACTTGCCAACCTGAATTCCTACAGGCTAGATGTGAGAGGCACATTCTGCTGCTTCCTCCCTAAGAGTTAAGCTTGCTTCTGAAAGCTCAACCTCCGGGAGTCTGTTTGGCAGAGATATAGAACACACTTTTCCAAGCCTGTTGGAAGGCCTTTGCAGTGTCATTTCGCATCTAATTTCCCAAACCAAACTGCTTGCAGCTCTAACTCCCTTCTAACTACCACTTCTTCGGTTCAGTGAGATATGCTGGATTCTAAAGGGAGAAGCTTCTCTGACGCTTTTTCACAGAGATTTTGAAACTGAAATCTCCCATGCCGTTTCCACCATAGGCAGCAATGGGCTTCCCCATAGAACTTGCCAACCTGAATTCCTACAGGCTAGATGTGAGAGGCACATTCTGCTGCTTCCTCCCTTAGAGTTAAACTTGCTTCTGAAAGCTCAACCTCCGGGGAGTTTGTTTGGCAGAGATATAGAACACACTTTTCCAAGCCTGTTGGAAGGCATTTGCAGTTTCATTTCGCGTCTAATTTCCCAAACCAAACTGCTTGCAGCTCTAACTGCCTTCTAACTACCACTTCTTCGGTTCAGTGAGATATGCTGGATTCTAACGGAGAAGCTTCTCTGACACTTTTTCACAGAGATTTTGAAACTGAAATTTCCAAACCCGTTTCCAACGAAGGCGCCAATGGGCTTCCCCATAGAACTTGCCAACCTGAATTCCTACAGGCTAGATGTGAGAGGCACATTCTGCTGCTTCCTCCCTTAGAGTTAAACTAGCTTCTGAAAGCTCAACCTCCGGGGAGTTTGTTTGGCAGAGATATAGAACACACTTTTCCAAGCCTGTTGGAAGGCATTTGCAGTTTCATTTCGCGTCTAATTTCCCAAACCAAACTGCTTGCAGCTCTAACTCCCTTCTAACTACCACTTCTTCGGTTCAGTGAGATATGCTGGATTCTAAAGGGAGAAGCTTCTCTGACGCTTTTTCACAGAGATTTTGAAACTGAAATCTCCCATGCCGTTTCCACCATAGGCAGCAATGGGCTTCCCCATAGAACTTGCCAACCTGAATTCCTACAGGCTAGATGTGAGAGGCACATTCTGTTGCTTCCTCCCTTAGAGTTAAACTGCTTCTGAAAGCTCAACCTCCGGGGAGTTTGTTTGGCAGAGATATAGAACACACTTTTCCAAGCCTGTTGGAAGGCAATTGCAGTTTCATTTCGCGTCTAATTTCCCAAACCAAACTGCTTGCAGCTCTAACTCCCTTCTAACTACCACTTCTTCGGTTCAGTGAGATATGCTGGATTCTAAACGGAGAAGCTTCTCTGACGCTTTTTCACAGAGATTTTGAAACTGAAATTTCCAAACCCGTTTCCAACGAAGGCGCCAAAGGGCTTCCCCATAGAACTTGCCAAACTGAATTCCTACAGGCTAGATGTGAGAGGCACATTCTGCTGCTTCCTCCCTTAGAGTTAAACTAGCTTCTGAAAGCTCAACCTCCGGGGAGTTTGTTTGGCAGAGATATAGAACACACTATTCCAAGCCTGTTGGAAGGCATTTGCAGTTTCATTTCGCGTCTAATTTCCCAAACCAAACTGCTTGCAGCTCTAACTCCCTTCTAACTACCACTTCTTCGGTTCAGTGAGATATGCTGGATTCTAAAGGGAGAAGCTTCTCTGACGCTTTTTCACAGAGATTTTGAAACTGAAATTTCCAAACCCGTTTCCAACGAAGGCGCCAATGGGCTTCCCCATTATACTTGCCAAACTGAATTCCTACAGGCTAGATGTGAGAGGCACATTCTGCTGCTTCCTCCCTTAGAGTTAAACTAGCTTCTGAAAGCTCAACCTCCGGGGAGTTTGTTTGGCAGAGATATAGAACACACTATTCCAAGCCTGTTGGAAGGCATTTGCAGTTTCATTTCGCGTCTAATTTCCCAAACCAAACTGCTTGCAGCTCTAACTGCCTACTAACTACCACTTCTTCGGTTCAGTGAGATATGCTGGATTCTAAACGGAGAAGCTTCTCTGACGCTTTTTCACAGAGATTTTGAAACTGAAATCTCCCATGCTGTTTCCACCATAGCCAGCAATGGGCTTCCCCATAGAACTTGCCAACCTGAATTCCTACAGGCTAGATGTGAGAGGCACATTCTGCTGCTTCCTCCCTTAGAGTTAAACTAGCTTCTGAAAGCTCAACCTCCAGGGAGTCTGTTTGGCAGAGATATAGAACACACTTTTCCAAGCCTGTTGGAAGGCATTTGCAGTTTCATTTCGCGTCTAATTTCCCAAACCAAACTGCTTGCAGCTCTAACTGCCTTCTAACTACCACTTCTTCGGTTCAGTGAGATATGCTGGATTCTAAACGGAGAAGCTTCTCTGACGCTTTTTCACAGAGATTTTGAAACTGAAATCTCCCATGCCGTTTCCACCATAGGCAGCAATGGGCTTCCCCATAGAACTTGCCAACCTGAATTCCTACAGGCTAGATGTGAGAAGCACATTCTGCTGCTTCCTCCCTAAGAGTTAAGCTTGCTTCTGAAAGCTCAACCTCCGGGGATTCTGTTTGGCAGAGATATAGAACACACTTTTCCAAGCCTGTTGGAAGTCCTTTGCAGTGTCATTTCGCATCTAATTTCCCAAACCAAACTGCTTGCAGCTCTAACTCCCTTCTAACTACCACTTCTTCGGTTCAGTGAGATATGCTGGATTCTAAACGGAGAAGCTTCTCTGACGCTTTTTCACAGAGATTTTGAAACTGAAATCTCCCATGCCGTTTCCACCATAGGCAGCAATGGGCTTCCCCATAGAACTTGCCAACCTGAATTCCTACAGGCTAGATGTGAGAGGCACATTCTGCTGCTTCCTCCCTTAGAGTTAAACTTGCTTCTGAAAGCTCAACCTCCGGGGAGTTTGTTTGGCAGAGATATAGAACACACTTTTCCAAGCCTGTTGGAAGGCATTTGCAGTTTCATTTCGCGTCTAATTTCCCAAACCAAACTGCTTGCAGCTCTAACTGCCTTCTAACTACCACTTCTTCGGTTCAGTGAGATATGCTGGATTCTAAACGGAGAAGCTTCTCTGACGCTTTTTCACAGAGATTTTGAAACTGAAATCTCCCATGCCGTTTCCACCATAGGCAGCAATGGGCTTCCCCATAGAACTTGCCAACCTGAATTCCTACAGGCTAGATGTGAGAGGCACATTCTGCTGCTTCCTCCCTAAGAGTTAAGCTTGCTTCTGAAAGCTCAACCTCCGGGGAGTCTGTTTGGCAGAGATATAGAACACACTTTTCCAAGCCTGTTGGAAGGCCTTTGCAGTGTCATTTCGCATCTAATTTCCCAAACCAAACTGCTTGCAGCTCTAACTCCCTTCTAACTACCACTTCTTCGGTTCAGTGAGATATGCTGGATTCTAAACGGAGAAGCTTCTCTGACGCTTTTTCACAGAGATTTTGAAACTGAAATTTCCAATCCCGTTTCCAACGAAGGCGCCAATGGGCTTCCCCATAGAACTTGCCAACCTGAATTCCTACAGGCTAGATGTGAGAGGCACATTCTGCTGCTTCCTCCCTTAGAGTTAAACTAGCTTCTGAAAGCACAACCTCCGGGGAGTTTGTTTGGCAGAGATATAGAACACACTTTTCCAAGCCTGTTGGAAGGCATTTGCAGTTTCATTTCGCGACTAATTTCCCAAACCAAACTGCTTGCAGCTCTAACTCCCTTCTAACTACCACTTCTTCGGTTCAGTGAGATATGCTGGATTATAAACGGAGAAGCTTCTCTGACGCTTTTTCACAGAGATTTTGAAACTGAAATCTCCCATGCCGTTTCCACCATAGGCAGCAATGGGCTTCCCCATAGAACTTGCCAACCTGAATTCCTACAGGCTAGATGTGAGAGGCACATTCTGCTGCTTCCTCCCTAAGAGTTAAGCTTGCTACTGAAAGCTCAACCTCCGGGGAGTCTGTTTGGCAGAGATATAGAACACACTTTTCCAAGCCTGTTGGAAGGCCTTTGCCTTGTCATTTCGCATCTAATTTCCCAAACCAAACTGCTTGCAGCTCTAACTCCCTTCTAACTACCACTTCTTCGGTTCAGTGAGATATGCTGGATTCTAAACGGAGAAGCTTCTCTGACGCTTTTTCACAGAGATTTTGAAACTGAAATTTCCAAACCCGTTTCCAACGAAGGCGCCAATGGGCTTCCCCATAGAACTTGCCAACCTGAATTCCTACAGGCTAGATGAGAGAGGCACATTCTGCTGCTTCCTCCCTTAGAGTTAAACTAGCTTCTGAAAGCTCAACCTCCGGGGAGTTTGTTTGGCAGAGATATAGAACACACTTTTCCAAGCCTGTTGGAAGGCATTTGCAGTTTCATTTCGCGTCTAATTTCCCAAACCAAACTGCTTGCAGCTCTAACTGCCTTCTAACTACCACTTCTTCTGTTCAGTGAGATATGCTGGATTCTAAACGGAGAAGCTTCTCTGACGCTTTTTCACAGAGATTTTGAAACTGAAATCTCCCATGCCGTTTCCACCATAGGCAGCAATGGGCTTCCCCATAGAACTTGCCAACCTGAATTCCTACAGGCTAGATGTGAGAGGCACATTCTGCTGCTTCCTCCCTAAGAGTTAAGCTTGCTTGTGAAAGCTCAACCTCCGGGGAGTCTGTTTGGCAGAGATATAGAACACACTTTTCCAAGCCTGTTGGAAGGCCTTTGCAGTGTCATTTCGCATCTAATTTCCCAAACCAAACTGCTTGCAGCTCTAACTCCCTTCTAACTACCACTTCTTCGGTTCAGTGAGATATGCTGGATTCTAAACGGAGAAGCTTCTCTGACGCTTTTTCACAGAGATTTTGAAACTGAAATCTCCCATGCCGTTTCCACCATAGGCAGCAATAGGCTTCCCCATAGAACTTGCCAACCTGAATTCCTACAGGCTAGATGTGAGAGGCACATTCTGCTGCTTCCTCCCTTAGAGTTAAACTAGCTTCTGAAAGCTCAACCTCCGGGGAGTTTGTTTGGCAGAGATATAGAACACACTTTTCCAAGCCTGTTGGAAGGCCTTTGCAGTTTCATTTCGCGTCTAATTTCCCAAACCAAACTGCTTGCAGCTCTAACTCCCTTCTAACTACCACTTCTTCGGTTCAGTGAGATATGCTGGATTCTAAACGGAGAAGCTTCTCTGACGCTTTTTCACAGAGATTTTGAAACTGAAATCTCCCATGCCGTTTCCACCATAGGCCGCAATGGGCTTCCCCATAGAACTTGCCAACCTGAATTCCTACAGGCTAGATGTGAGAGGCACATTCTGCTGCTTCCTCCCTTAGAGTTAAACTTGCTTCTGAAAGCTCAACCTCCGGGGAGTTTGTTTGGCAGAGATATAGAACACACTTTTCCAAGCCTGTTGGAAGGCATTTGCAGTTTCATTTCGCGTCTAATTTCCCAAACCAAACTGCTTGCAGCTCTAACTGCCTTCTAACTACCACTTCTTCGGTTCAGTGAGATATGCTGGATTCTAAACGGAGAAGCTTCTCTGACGCTTTTTCACAGAGATTTTGAAACTGAAATTTCCAAACCCGTTTCCAACGAAGGCGCCAATGGGCTTCCCCATAGAACTTGCCAACCTGAATTCCTACAGGCTAGATGTGAGAGGCACATTCTGCTGCTTCCTCCCTTAGAGTTAAACTAGCTTCTGAAAGCTCAACCTCCGGGGAGTTTGTTTGGCAGAGATATAGAACACACTTTTCCAAGCCTGTTGGAAGGCATTTGCAGTGTCATTTCGCATCTAATTTCCCAAACCAAACTGCTTGCAGCTCTAACTGCCTTCTAACTACCACTTCTTCGGTTCAGTGAGATATGCTGGATTCTAAACGGAGAAGCTTCTCTGACGCTTTTTCACAGAGATTTTGAAACTGAAATCTCCCATGCCGTTTCCACCATAGGCAGCAATGGGCTTCCCCATAGAACTTGCCAACCTGAATTCCTACAGGCTAGATGTGAGAGGCACATTCTGCTGCTTCCTCCCTAAGAGTTAAGCTTGCTTGTGAAAGCTCAACCTCCGGGGAGTCTGTTTGGCAGAGATATAGAACACACTTTTCCAAGCCTGTTGGAAGGCCTTTGCAGTGTCATTTCGCATCTAATTTCCCAAACCAAACTGCTTGCAGCTCTAACTCCCTTCTAACTACCACTTCTTCGGTTCAGTGAGATATGCTGGATTCTAAACGGAGAAGCTTCTCTGACGCTTTTTCACAGAGATTTTGAAACTGAAATTTCCAAACCCGTTTCCAACGAAGGCGCCAATGGGCTTCCCAATAGAACTTGCCAACCTGAATTCCTACAGGCTAGATGTGAGAGGCACATTCTGCTGCTTCCTCCCTTAGAGTTAAACTAGCTTCTGAAAGCTCAACCTCCGGGGAGTTTGTTTGGCAGAGATATAGAACACACTTTTCCAAGCCTGTTGGAAGGCATTTGCAGTTTCATTTCGCGTCTAATTTCCCAAACCAAACTGCTTGCAGCTCTAACTCCCTTCTAACTACCACTTCTTCGGTTCAGTGAGATATGCTGGATTCTAAAGGGAGAAGCTTCTCTGACGCTTTTTCACAGAGATTTTGAAACTGAAATCTCCCATGCCGTTTCCACCATAGGCAGCAATGGGCTTCCCCATAGAACTTGCCAACCTGAATTCCTACAGGCTAGATGTGAGAGGCACATTCTGCTGCTTCCTCCCTTAGAGTTAAACTTGCTTCTGAAAGCTCAACCTCCGGGGAGTTTGTTTGGCAGAGATATAGAACACACTTTTCCAAGCCTGTTGGAAGGCATTTGCAGTTTCATTTCGCGTCTAATTTCCCAAACCAAACTGCTTGCAGCTCTAACTCCCTTCTAACTACCACTTCTTCGGTTCAGTGAGATATGCTGGATTCTAAACGGAGAAGCTTCTCTGACGCTTTTTCACAGAGATTTTGAAACTGAAATTTCCAAACCCGTTTCCAACGAAGGCGCCAAAGGGCTTCCCCATAGAACTTGCCAAACTGAATTCCTACAGGCTAGATGTGAGAGGCACATTCTGCTGCTTCCTCCCTTAGAGTTAAACTAGCTTCTGAAAGCTCAACCTCCGGGGAGTTTGTTTGGCAGAGATATAGAACACACTATTCCAAGCCTGTTGGAAGGCATTTGCAGTTTCATTTCGCGTCTAATTTCCCAAACCAAACTGCTTGCAGCTCTAACTCCCTTCTAACTACCACTTCTTCGGTTCAGTGAGATATGCTGGATTCTAAATGGAGAAGCTTCTCTGACGCTTTTTCACAGAGATTTTGAAACTGAAATTTCCAAACCCGTTTCCAACGAAGGCGCCAATGGGCTTCCCCATAGAACTTGCCAAACTGAATTCCTACAGGCTAGATGTGAGAGGCACATTCTGCTGCTTCCTCCCTTAGAGTTAAACTAGCTTCTGAAAGCTCAACCTCCGGGGAGTTTGTTTGGCAGAGATATAGAACACACTATTCCAAGCCTGTTGGAAGGCATTTGCAGTTTCATTTCGCGTCTAATTTCCCAAACCAAACTGCTTGCAGCTCTAACTGCCTACTAACTACCACTTCTTCGGTTCAGTGAGATATGCTGGATTCTAAACGGAGAAGCTTCTCTGACGCTTTTTCACAGAGATTTTGAAACTGAAATCTCCCATGCCGTTTCCACCATAGGCAGCAATGGGCTTCCCCATAGAACTTGCCAACCTGAATTCCTACAGGCTAGATGTGAGAGGCACATTCTGCTGCTTCCTCCCTTAGAGTTAAACTTGCTTCTGAAAGCTCAACCTCCGGGGAGTTTGTTTGGCAGAGATATAGAACACACTTTTCCAAGCCTGTTGGAAGGCATTTGCAGTTTCATTTCGCGTCTAATTTCCCAAACCAAACTGCTTGCAGCTCTAACTGCCTTCTAACTACCACTTCTTCGGTTCAGTGAGATATGCTGGATTCTAAACGGAGAAGCTTCTCTGACGCTTTTTCACAGAGATTTTGAAACTGAAATCTCCCATGCCGTTTCCACCATAGGCAGCAATGGGCTTCCCCATAGAACTTGCCAACCTGAATTCCTACAGGCTAGATGTGAGAGGCACATTCTGCTGCTTCCTCCCTAAGAGTTAAGCTTGCTTCTGAAAGCTCAACCTCCGGGGAGTCTGTTTGGCAGAGATATAGAACACACTTTTCCAAGCCTGTTGGAAGGCCTTTGCAGTGTCATTTCGCATCTAATTTCCCAAACCAAACTGCTTGCAGCTCTAACTCCCTTCTAACTACCACTTCTTCGGTTCAGTGAGATATGCTGGATTCTAAACGGAGAAGCTTCTCTGACGCTTTTTCACAGAGATTTTGAAACTGAAATTTCCAAACCCGTTTCCAACGAAGGCGCCAATGGGCTTCCCCATAGAACTTGCCAACCTGAATTCCTACAGGCTAGATGTGAGAGGCACATTCTGCTGCTTCCTCCCTTAGAGTTAAACTAGCTTCTGAAAGCTCAACCTCCAGGGAGTTTGTTTGGCAGAGATATAGAACACACTTTTCCAAGCCTGTTGGAAGGCATTTGCAGTTTCATTTCGCGTCTAATTTCCCAAACCAAACTGCTTGCAGCTCTAACTGCCTTCTAACTACCACTTCTTCTGTTCAGTGAGATATGCTGGATTCTAAACGGAGAAGCTTCTCTGACGCTTTTTCACAGAGATTTTGAAACTGAAATCTCCCATGCCGTTTCCACCATAGGCAGCAATGGGCTTCCCCATAGAACTTGCCAACCTGAATTCCTACAGGCTAGATGTGAGAGGCACATTCTGCTGCTTCCTCCCTTAGAGTTAAACTTGCTTCTGAAAGCTCAACCTCCGGGGAGTTTGTTTGGCAGAGATATAGAACACACTTTTCCAAGCCTGTTGGAAGGCATTTGCAGTTTCATTTCGCGTCTAATTTCCCAAACCAAACTGCTTGCAGCTCTAACTCCCTTCTAACTACCACTTCTTCGGTTCAGTGAGATATGCTGGATTCTAAACGGAGAAGCTTCTCTGACGCTTTTTCACAGAGATTTTGAAACTGAAATCTCCCATGCCGTTTCCACCATAGGCAGAAATGGGCTTCCCCATAGAACTTGCCAACCTGAATTCCTACAGGCTAGATGTGAGAGGCACATTCTTCTGCTTCCTCCCTTAGAGTTAAACTTGCTTCTGCTTCTGAAAGCTCAACCTCCGGGGAGTCTGTTTGGCAGAGATATATAACACACTTTTCCAAGCCTGTTGGAAGGCATTTGCAGTTTCATTTCGCGTCTAATTTCCCAAACCAAACTGCTTGCAGCTCTAACTCCCTTCTAACTACCACTTCTTCGGTTCAGTGAGATATGCTGGATTCTAAACGGAGAAGCTTCTCTGACGCTTTTTCACAGAGATTTTGAAACTGAAATCTCCCATGCCGTTTCCACCATAGGCAGCAATGGGCTTCCCCATAGAACTTGCCAACCTGAATTCCTACAGGCTAGATGTGAGAGGCACATTCCGCTGCTTCCTACCTTAGAGTTAAACTAGCTTCTGAAAGCTCAAACTCCAGGGAGTCTGTTTGGCAGAGATATAGAACACACTTTTCCAAGCCTGTTGGAAGGCATTTGCAGTTTCATTTCGCGTCTAATTTCCCAAACCAAACTGCTTGCAGCTCTAACTGCCTTCTAACTACCACTTCTTCGGTTCAGTGAGATATGCTGGATTCTAAACGGAGAAGCTTCTCTGACGCTTTTTCACAGAGATTTTGAAACTGAAATCTCCCATTCCGTTTCCACCATAGGCAGCAATGGGCTTCCCCATAGAACTTGCCAACCTGAATTCCTACAGGCTAGATGTGAGAGGCACATTTTGCTGCTTCCTCCCTAAGAGTTAAGCTTGCTTGTGAAAGCTCAACCTCCGGGGAGTCTGTTTGGCAGAGATATAGAACACACTTTTCCAAGCCTGTTGGAAGGCCTTTGCAGTGTCATTTCGCATCTAATTTCCCAAACCAAACTGCTTGCAGCTCTAACTCCCTTCTAACTACCACTTCTTCGGTTCAGTGAGATATGCTGGATTCTAAACGGAGAAGCTTCTCTGACGCTTTTTCACAGAGATTTTGAAAGTGAAATTTCCAAACCCGTTTCCAACGAAGGCGCCAATGGGCTTCCCCATAGAACTTGCCAACCTGAATTCCTACAGGCTAGATGTGAGAGGCACATTCTGCTGCTTCCTCCCTTAGAGTTAAACTAGCTTCTGAAAGCTCAACCTCCGGGGAGTTTGTTTGGCAGAGATATAGAACACACTTTTCCAAGCCTGTTGGAAGGCATTTGCAGTTTCATTTCGCGACTAATTTCCCAAACCAAACTGCTTGCAGCTCTAACTCCCTTCTAACTACCACTTCTTCGGTTCAGTGAGATATGCTGGATTCTAAACGGAGAAGCTTCTCTGACGCTTTTTCACAGAGATTTTGAAACTGAAATTTCCAAACCCGTTTCCAACGAAGGCGCCAATGGGCTTCCCCATAGAACTTGCCAACCTGAATTCCTACAGGCTAGATGAGAGAGGCACATTCTGCTGCTTCCTCCCTTAGAGTTAAACTAGCTTCTGAAAGCTCAACCTCCGGGGAGTTTGTTTGGCAGAGATATAGAACACACTTTTCCAAGCCTGTTGGAAGGCATTTGCAGTTTCATTTCGCGTCTAATTTCCCAAACCAAACTGCTTGCAGCTCTAACTGCCTTCTAACTACCACTTCTTCGGTTCAGTGAGATATGCTGGATTCTAAACGGAGAAGATTCTCTGACGCTTTTTCACAGAGATTTTGAAACTGAAATCTCCCATGCCGTTTCCACCATAGGCAGCAATGGGCTTCCCCATAGAACTTGCCAACCTGAATTCCTACAGGCTAGATGTGAGAGGCACATTCTGCTGCTTCCTCCCTAAGAGTTAAGCTTGCTTCTGAAAGCTCAACCTCCGGGGAGTCTGTTTGGCAGAGATATAGAACACACTTTTCCAAGCCTGTTGGAAGGCCTTTGCAGTGTCATTTCGCATCTAATTTCCCAAACCAAACTGCTTGCAGCTCTAACTCCCTTCTAACTACCACTTCTTCGGTTCAGTGAGATATGCTGGATTCTAAAGGGAGAAGCTTCTCTGACGCTTTTTCACAGAGATTTTGAAACTGAAATCTCCCATGCCGTTTCCACCATAGGCAGCAATGGGCTTCCCCATAGAACTTGCCAACCTGAATTCCTACAGGCTAGATGTGAGAGGCACATTCTGCTGCTTCCTCCCTTAGAGTTAAACTTGCTTCTGAAAGCTCAACCTCCGGGGAGTTTGTTTGGCAGAGATATAGAACACACTTTTCCAAGCCTGTTGGAAGGCATTTGCAGTTTCATTTCGCGTCTAATTTCCCAAACCAAACTGCTTGCAGCTCTAACTGCCTTCTAACTACCACTTCTTCGGTTCAGTGAGATATGCTGGATTCTAAACGGAGAAGCTTCTCTGACACTTTTTCACAGAGATTTTGAAACTGAAATTTCCAAACCCGTTTCCAACGAAGGCGCCAATGGGCTTCCCCATAGAACTTGCCAACCTGAATTCCTACAGGCTAGATGTGAGAGGCACATTCTGCTGCTTCCTCCCTTAGAGTTAAACTAGCTTCTGAAAGCTCAACCTCCGGGGAGTTTGTTTGGCAGAGATATAGAACACACTTTTCCAAGCCTGTTGGAAGGCATTTGCAGTTTCATTTCGCGTCTAATTTCCCAAACCAAACTGCTTGCAGCTCTAACTCCCTTCTAACTACCACTTCTTCGGTTCAGTGAGATATGCTGGATTCTAAAGGGAGAAGCTTCTCTGACGCTTTTTCACAGAGATTTTGAAACTGAAATCTCCCATGCCGTTTCCACCATAGGCAGCAATGGGCTTCCCCATAGAACTTGCCAACCTGAATTCCTACAGGCTAGATGTGAGAGGCACATTCTGTTGCTTCCTCCCTTAGAGTTAAACTTGCTTCTGAAAGCTCAACCTCCGGGGAGTTTGTTTGGCAGAGATATAGAACACACTTTTCCAAGCCTGTTGGAAGGCAATTGCAGTTTCATTTCGCGTCTAATTTCCCAAACCAAACTGCTTGCAGCTCTAACTCCCTTCTAACTACCACTTCTTCGGTTCAGTGAGATATGCTGGATTCTAAACGGAGAAGCTTCTCTGACGCTTTTTCACAGAGATTTTGAAACTGAAATTTCCAAACCCGTTTCCAACGAAGGCGCCAAAGGGCTTCCCCATAGAACTTGCCAAACTGAATTCCTACAGGCTAGATGTGAGAGGCACATTCTGCTGCTTCCTCCCTTAGAGTTAAACTAGCTTCTGAAAGCTCAACCTCCGGGGAGTTTGTTTGGCAGAGATATAGAACACACTATTCCAAGCCTGTTGGAAGGCATTTGCAGTTTCATTTCGCGTCTAATTTCCCAAACCAAACTGCTTGCAGCTCTAACTCCCTTCTAACTACCACTTCTTCGGTTCAGTGAGATATGCTGGATTCTAAAGGGAGAAGCTTCTCTGACGCTTTTTCACAGAGATTTTGAAACTGAAATTTCCAAACCCGTTTCCAACGAAGGCGCCAATGGGCTTCCCCATTATACTTGCCAAACTGAATTCCTACAGGCTAGATGTGAGAGGCACATTCTGCTGCTTCCTCCCTTAGAGTTAAACTAGCTTCTGAAAGCTCAACCTCCGGGGAGTTTGTTTGGCAGAGATATAGAACACACTATTCCAAGCCTGTTGGAAGGCATTTGCAGTTTCATTTCGCGTCTAATTTCCCAAACCAAACTGCTTGCAGCTCTAACTGCCTACTAACTACCACTTCTTCGGTTCAGTGAGATATGCTGGATTCTAAACGGAGAAGCTTCTCTGACGCTTTTTCACAGAGATTTTGAAACTGAAATCTCCCATGCTGTTTCCACCATAGCCAGCAATGGGCTTCCCCATAGAACTTGCCAACCTGAATTCCTACAGGCTAGATGTGAGAGGCACATTCTGCTGCTTCCTCCCTTAGAGTTAAACTAGCTTCTGAAAGCTCAACCTCCAGGGAGTCTGTTTGGCAGAGATATAGAACACACTTTTCCAAGCCTGTTGGAAGGCATTTGCAGTTTCATTTCGCGTCTAATTTCCCAAACCAAACTGCTTGCAGCTCTAACTGCCTTCTAACTACCACTTCTTCGGTTCAGTGAGATATGCTGGATTCTAAACGGAGAAGCTTCTCTGACGCTTTTTCACAGAGATTTTGAAACTGAAATCTCCCATGCCGTTTCCACCATAGGCAGCAATGGGCTTCCCCATAGAACTTGCCAACCTGAATTCCTACAGGCTAGATGTGAGAAGCACATTCTGCTGCTTCCTCCCTAAGAGTTAAGCTTGCTTCTGAAAGCTCAACCTCCGGGGATTCTGTTTGGCAGAGATATAGAACACACTTTTCCAAGCCTGTTGGAAGTCCTTTGCAGTGTCATTTCGCATCTAATTTCCCAAACCAAACTGCTTGCAGCTCTAACTCCCTTCTAACTACCACTTCTTCGGTTCAGTGAGATATGCTGGATTCTAAACGGAGAAGCTTCTCTGACGCTTTTTCACAGAGATTTTGAAACTGAAATCTCCCATGCCGTTTCCACCATAGGCAGCAATGGGCTTCCCCATAGAACTTGCCAACCTGAATTCCTACAGGCTAGATGTGAGAGGCACATTCTGCTGCTTCCTCCCTTAGAGTTAAACTTGCTTCTGAAAGCTCAACCTCCGGGGAGTTTGTTTGGCAGAGATATAGAACACACTTTTCCAAGCCTGTTGGAAGGCATTTGCAGTTTCATTTCGCGTCTAATTTCCCAAACCAAACTGCTTGCAGCTCTAACTGCCTTCTAACTACCACTTCTTCGGTTCAGTGAGATATGCTGGATTCTAAACGGAGAAGCTTCTCTGACGCTTTTTCACAGAGATTTTGAAACTGAAATCTCCCATGCCGTTTCCACCATAGGCAGCAATGGGCTTCCCCATAGAACTTGCCAACCTGAATTCCTACAGGCTAGATGTGAGAGGCACATTCTGCTGCTTCCTCCCTAAGAGTTAAGCTTGCTTCTGAAAGCTCAACCTCCGGGGAGTCTGTTTGGCAGAGATATAGAACACACTTTTCCAAGCCTGTTGGAAGGCCTTTGCAGTGTCATTTCGCATCTAATTTCCCAAACCAAACTGCTTGCAGCTCTAACTCCCTTCTAACTACCACTTCTTCGGTTCAGTGAGATATGCTGGATTCTAAACGGAGAAGCTTCTCTGACGCTTTTTCACAGAGATTTTGAAACTGAAATTTCCAATCCCGTTTCCAACGAAGGCGCCAATGGGCTTCCCCATAGAACTTGCCAACCTGAATTCCTACAGGCTAGATGTGAGAGGCACATTCTGCTGCTTCCTCCCTTAGAGTTAAACTAGCTTCTGAAAGCACAACCTCCGGGGAGTTTGTTTGGCAGAGATATAGAACACACTTTTCCAAGCCTGTTGGAAGGCATTTGCAGTTTGATTTCGCGACTAATTTCCCAAACCAAACTGCTTGCAGCTCTAACTCCCTTCTAACTACCACTTCTTCGGTTCAGTGAGATATGCTGGATTATAAACGGAGAAGCTTCTCTGACGCTTTTTCACAGAGATTTTGAAACTGAAATCTCCCATGCCGTTTCCACCATAGGCAGCAATGGGCTTCCCCATAGAACTTGCCAACCTGAATTCCTACAGGCTAGATGTGAGAGGCACATTCTGCTGCTTCCTCCCTAAGAGTTAAGCTTGCTACTGAAAGCTCAACCTCCGGGGAGTCTGTTTGGCAGAGATATAGAACACACTTTTCCAAGCCTGTTGGAAGGCCTTTGCCTTGTCATTTCGCATCTAATTTCCCAAACCAAACTGCTTGCAGCTCTAACTCCCTTCTAACTACCACTTCTTCGGTTCAGTGAGATATGCTGGATTCTAAACGGAGAAGCTTCTCTGACGCTTTTTCACAGAGATTTTGAAACTGAAATTTCCAAACCCGTTTCCAACGAAGGCGCCAATGGGCTTCCCCATAGAACTTGCCAACCTGAATTCCTACAGGCTAGATGAGAGAGGCACATTCTGCTGCTTCCTCCCTTAGAGTTAAACTAGCTTCTGAAAGCTCAACCTCCGGGGAGTTTGTTTGGCAGAGATATAGAACACACTTTTCCAAGCCTGTTGGAAGGCATTTGCAGTTTCATTTCGCGTCTAATTTCCCAAACCAAACTGCTTGCAGCTCTAACTGCCTTCTAACTACCACTTCTTCTGTTCAGTGAGATATGCTGGATTCTAAACGGAGAAGCTTCTCTGACGCTTTTTCACAGAGATTTTGAAACTGAAATCTCCCATGCCGTTTCCACCATAGGCAGCAATGGGCTTCCCCATAGAACTTGCCAACCTGAATTCCTACAGGCTAGATGTGAGAGGCACATTCTGCTGCTTCCTCCCTAAGAGTTAAGCTTGCTTGTGAAAGCTCAACCTCCGGGGAGTCTGTTTGGCAGAGATATAGAACACACTTTTCCAAGCCTGTTGGAAGGCCTTTGCAGTGTCATTTCGCATCTAATTTCCCAAACCAAACTGCTTGCAGCTCTAACTCCCTTCTAACTACCACTTCTTCGGTTCAGTGAGATATGCTGGATTCTAAACGGAGAAGCTTCTCTGACGCTTTTTCACAGAGATTTTGAAACTGAAATCTCCCATGCCGTTTCCACCATAGGCAGCAATAGGCTTCCCCATAGAACTTGCCAACCTGAATTCCTACAGGCTAGATGTGAGAGGCACATTCTGCTGCTTCCTCCCTTAGAGTTAAACTAGCTTCTGAAAGCTCAACCTCCGGGGAGTTTGTTTGGCAGAGATATAGAACACACTTTTCCAAGCCTGTTGGAAGGCCTTTGCAGTTTCATTTCGCGTCTAATTTCCCAAACCAAACTGCTTGCAGCTCTAACTCCCTTCTAACTACCACTTCTTCGGTTCAGTGAGATATGCTGGATTCTAAACGGAGAAGCTTCTCTGACGCTTTTTCACAGAGATTTTGAAACTGAAATCTCCCATGCCGTTTCCACCATAGGCCGCAATGGGCTTCCCCATAGAACTTGCCAACCTGAATTCCTACAGGCTAGATGTGAGAGGCACATTCTGCTGCTTCCTCCCTTAGAGTTAAACTTGCTTCTGAAAGCTCAACCTCCGGGGAGTTTGTTTGGCAGAGATATAGAACACACTTTTCCAAGCCTGTTGGAAGGCATTTGCAGTTTCATTTCGCGTCTAATTTCCCAAACCAAACTGCTTGCAGCTCTAACTGCCTTCTAACTACCACTTCTTCGGTTCAGTGAGATATGCTGGATTCTAAACGGAGAAGCTTCTCTGACGCTTTTTCACAGAGATTTTGAAACTGAAATTTCCAAACCCGTTTCCAACGAAGGCGCCAATGGGCTTCCCCATAGAACTTGCCAACCTGAATTCCTACAGGCTAGATGTGAGAGGCACATTCTGCTGCTTCCTCCCTTAGAGTTAAACTAGCTTCTGAAAGCTCAACCTCCGGGGAGTTTGTTTGGCAGAGATATAGAACACACTTTTCCAAGCCTGTTGGAAGGCATTTGCAGTGTCATTTCGCATCTAATTTCCCAAACCAAACTGCTTGCAGCTCTAACTGCCTTCTAACTACCACTTCTTCGGTTCAGTGAGATATGCTGGATTCTAAACGGAGAAGCTTCTCTGACGCTTTTTCACAGAGATTTTGAAACTGAAATCTCCCATGCCGTTTCCACCATAGGCAGCAATGGGCTTCCCCATAGAACTTGCCAACCTGAATTCCTACAGGCTAGATGTGAGAGGCACATTCTGCTGCTTCCTCCCTAAGAGTTAAGCTTGCTTGTGAAAGCTCAACCTCCGGGGAGTCTGTTTGGCAGAGATATAGAACACACTTTTCCAAGCCTGTTGGAAGGCCTTTGCAGTGTCATTTCGCATCTAATTTCCCAAACCAAACTGCTTGCAGCTCTAACTCCCTTCTAACTACCACTTCTTCGGTTCAGTGAGATATGCTGGATTCTAAACGGAGAAGCTTCTCTGACGCTTTTTCACAGAGATTTTGAAACTGAAATTTCCAAACCCGTTTCCAACGAAGGCGCCAATGGGCTTCCCAATAGAACTTGCCAACCTGAATTCCTACAGGCTAGATGTGAGAGGCACATTCTGCTGCTTCCTCCCTTAGAGTTAAACTAGCTTCTGAAAGCTCAACCTCCGGGGAGTTTGTTTGGCAGAGATATAGAACACACTTTTCCAAGCCTGTTGGAAGGCATTTGCAGTTTCATTTCGCGTCTAATTTCCCAAACCAAACTGCTTGCAGCTCTAACTCCCTTCTAACTACCACTTCTTCGGTTCAGTGAGATATGCTGGATTCTAAAGGGAGAAGCTTCTCTGACGCTTTTTCACAGAGATTTTGAAACTGAAATCTCCCATGCCGTTTCCACCATAGGCAGCAATGGGCTTCCCCATAGAACTTGCCAACCTGAATTCCTACAGGCTAGATGTGAGAGGCACATTCTGCTGCTTCCTCCCTTAGAGTTAAACTTGCTTCTGAAAGCTCAACCTCCGGGGAGTTTGTTTGGCAGAGATATAGAACACACTTTTCCAAGCCTGTTGGAAGGCATTTGCAGTTTCATTTCGCGTCTAATTTCCCAAACCAAACTGCTTGCAGCTCTAACTCCCTTCTAACTACCACTTCTTCGGTTCAGTGAGATATGCTGGATTCTAAACGGAGAAGCTTCTCTGACGCTTTTTCACAGAGATTTTGAAACTGAAATTTCCAAACCCGTTTCCAACGAAGGCGCCAAAGGGCTTCCCCATAGAACTTGCCAAACTGAATTCCTACAGGCTAGATGTGAGAGGCACATTCTGCTGCTTCCTCCCTTAGAGTTAAACTAGCTTCTGAAAGCTCAACCTCCGGGGAGTTTGTTTGGCAGAGATATAGAACACACTATTCCAAGCCTGTTGGAAGGCATTTGCAGTTTCATTTCGCGTCTAATTTCCCAAACCAAACTGCTTGCAGCTCTAACTCCCTTCTAACTACCACTTCTTCGGTTCAGTGAGATATGCTGGATTCTAAAGGGAGAAGCTTCTCTGACGCTTTTTCACAGAGATTTTGAAACTGAAATTTCCAAACCCGTTTCCAACGAAGGCGCCAATGGGCTTCCCCATAGAACTTGCCAAACTGAATTCCTACAGGCTAGATGTGAGAGGCACATTCTGCTGCTTCCTCCCTTAGAGTTAAACTAGCTTCTGAAAGCTCAACCTCCGGGGAGTTTGTTTGGCAGAGATATAGAACACACTATTCCAAGCCTGTTGGAAGGCATTTGCAGTTTCATTTCGCGTCTAATTTCCCAAACCAAACTGCTTGCAGCTCTAACTGCCTACTAACTACCACTTCTTCGGTTCAGTGAGATATGCTGGATTCTAAACGGAGAAGCTTCTCTGACGCTTTTTCACAGAGATTTTGAAACTGAAATCTCCCATGCCGTTTCCACCATAGGCAGCAATGGGCTTCCCCATAGAACTTGCCAACCTGAATTCCTACAGGCTAGATGTGAGAGGCACATTCTGCTGCTTCCTCCCTTAGAGTTAAACTTGCTTCTGAAAGCTCAACCTCCGGGGAGTTTGTTTGGCAGAGATATAGAACACACTTTTCCAAGCCTGTTGGAAGGCATTTGCAGTTTCATTTCGCGTCTAATTTCCCAAACCAAACTGCTTGCAGCTCTAACTGCCTTCTAACTACCACTTCTTCGGTTCAGTGAGATATGCTGGATTCTAAACGGAGAAGCTTCTCTGACGCTTTTTCACAGAGATTTTGAAACTGAAATCTCCCATGCCGTTTCCACCATAGGCAGCAATGGGCTTCCCCATAGAACTTGCCAACCTGAATTCCTACAGGCTAGATGTGAGAGGCACATTCTGCTGCTTCCTCCCTAAGAGTTAAGCTTGCTTCTGAAAGCTCAACCTCCGGGGAGTCTGTTTGGCAGAGATATAGAACACACTTTTCCAAGCCTGTTGGAAGGCCTTTGCAGTGTCATTTCGCATCTAATTTCCCAAACCAAACTGCTTGCAGCTCTAACTCCCTTCTAACTACCACTTCTTCGGTTCAGTGAGATATGCTGGATTCTAAACGGAGAAGCTTCTCTGACGCTTTTTCACAGAGATTTTGAAACTGAAATTTCCAAACCCGTTTCCAACGAAGGCGCCAATGGGCTTCCCCATAGAACTTGCCAACCTGAATTCCTACAGGCTAGATGTGAGAGGCACATTCTGCTGCTTCCTCCCTTAGAGTTAAACTAGCTTCTGAAAGCACAACCTCCGGGGAGTTTGTTTGGCAGAGATATAGAACACACTTTTCCAAGCCTGTTGGAAGGCATTTGCAGTTTCATTTCGCGACTAATTTCCCAAACCAAACTGCTTGCAGCTCTAACTCCCTTCTAACTACCACTTCTTCGGTTCAGTGAGATATGCTGGATTATAAACGGAGAAGCTTCTCTGACGCTTTTTCACAGAGATTTTGAAACTGAAATCTCCCATGCCGTTTCCACCATAGGCAGCAATGGGCTTCCCCATAGAACTTGCCAACCTGAATTCCTACAGGCTAGATGTGAGAGGCACATTCTGCTGCTTCCTCCCTAAGAGTTAAGCTTGCTACTGAAAGCTCAACCTCCGGGGAGTCTGTTTGGCAGAGATATAGAACACACTTTTCCAAGCCTGTTGGAAGGCCTTTGCCTTGTCATTTCGCATCTAATTTCCCAAACCAAACTGCTTGCAGCTCTAACTCCCTTCTAACTACCACTTCTTCGGTTCAGTGAGATATGCTGGATTCTAAACGGAGAAGCTTCTCTGACGCTTTTTCACAGAGATTTTGAAACTGAAATTTCCCATGCCGTTTCCACCATAGGCAGCAATGGGCTTCCCCATAGAACTTGCCAACCTGAATTCCTACAGGCTAGATGTGAGAGGCACATTCTGCTGCTTCCTCCCTTAGAGTTAAACTTGCTTCTGAAAGCTCAACCTCCGGGGAGTTTGTTTGGCAGAGATATAGAACACACTTTTCCAAGCCTGTTGGAAGGCATTTGCAGTTTCATTTCGCGTCTAATTTCCCAAACCAAACTGCTTGCAGCTCTAACTCCCTTCTAACTACCACTTCTTCGGTTCAGTGAGATATGCTGGATTCTAAACGGAGAAGCTTCTCTGACGCTTTTTCACAGAGATTTTGAAACTGAAATTTCCAAACCCGTTTCCAACGAAGGCGCCAATGGGCTTCCCCATAGAACTTGCCAACCTGAATTCCTACAGGCTAGATGTGAGAGGCACATTCTGCTGCTTCCTCCCTTAGAGTTAAACTAGCTTCTGAAAGCTCAACCTCCAGGGAGTTTGTTTGGCAGAGATATAGAACACACTTTTCCAAGCCTGTTGGAAGGCATTTGCAGTTTCATTTCGCGTCTAATTTCCCAAACCAAACTGCTTGCAGCTCTAACTGCCTTCTAACTACCACTTCTTCTGTTCAGTGAGATATGCTGGATTCTAAACGGAGAAGCTTCTCTGACGCTTTTTCACAGAGATTTTGAAACTGAAATCTCCCATGCCGTTTCCACCATAGGCAGCAATGGGCTTCCCCATAGAACTTGCCAACCTGAATTCCTACAGGCTAGATGTGAGAGGCACATTCTGCTGCTTCCTCCCTTAGAGTTAAACTTGCTTCTGAAAGCTCAACCTCCGGGGAGTTTGTTTGGCAGAGATATAGAACACACTTTTCCAAGCCTGTTGGAAGGCATTTGCAGTTTCATTTCGCGTCTAATTTCCCAAACCAAACTGCTTGCAGCTCTAACTCCCTTCTAACTACCACTTCTTCGGTTCAGTGAGATATGCTGGATTCTAAACGGAGAAGCTTCTCTGACGCTTTTTCACAGAGATTTTGAAACTGAAATCTCCCATGCCGTTTCCACCATAGGCAGAAATGGGCTTCCCCATAGAACTTGCCAACCTGAATTCCTACAGGCTAGATGTGAGAGGCACATTCTTCTGCTTCCTCCCTTAGAGTTAAACTTGCTTCTGCTTCTGAAAGCTCAACCTCCGGGGAGTCTGTTTGGCAGAGATATATAACACACTTTTCCAAGCCTGTTGGAAGGCATTTGCAGTTTCATTTCGCGTCTAATTTCCCAAACCAAACTGCTTGCAGCTCTAACTCCCTTCTAACTACCACTTCTTCGGTTCAGTGAGATATGCTGGATTCTAAACGGAGAAGCTTCTCTGACGCTTTTTCACAGAGATTTTGAAACTGAAATCTCCCATGCCGTTTCCACCATAGGCAGCAATGGGCTTCCCCATAGAACTTGCCAACCTGAATTCCTACAGGCTAGATGTGAGAGGCACATTCCGCTGCTTCCTACCTTAGAGTTAAACTAGCTTCTGAAAGCTCAAACTCCAGGGAGTCTGTTTGGCAGAGATATAGAACACACTTTTCCAAGCCTGTTGGAAGGCATTTGCAGTTTCATTTCGCGTCTAATTTCCCAAACCAAACTGCTTGCAGCTCTAACTGCCTTCTAACTACCACTTCTTCGGTTCAGTGAGATATGCTGGATTCTAAACGGAGAAGCTTCTCTGACGCTTTTTCACAGAGATTTTGAAACTGAAATCTCCCATTCCGTTTCCACCATAGGCAGCAATGGGCTTCCCCATAGAACTTGCCAACCTGAATTCCTACAGGCTAGATGTGAGAGGCACATTTTGCTGCTTCCTCCCTAAGAGTTAAGCTTGCTTGTGAAAGCTCAACCTCCGGGGAGTCTGTTTGGCAGAGATATAGAACACACTTTTCCAAGCCTGTTGGAAGGCCTTTGCAGTGTCATTTCGCATCTAATTTCCCAAACCAAACTGCTTGCAGCTCTAACTCCCTTCTAACTACCACTTCTTCGGTTCAGTGAGATATGCTGGATTCTAAACGGAGAAGCTTCTCTGACGCTTTTTCACAGAGATTTTGAAACTGAAATTTCCAAACCCGTTTCCAACGAAGGCGCCAATGGGCTTCCCCATAGAACTTGCCAACCTGAATTCCTACAGGCTAGATGAGAGAGGCACATTCTGCTGCTTCCTCCCTTAGAGTTAAACTAGCTTCTGAAAGCTCAACCTCCGGGGAGTTTGTTTGGCAGAGATATAGAACACACTTTTCCAAGCCTGTTGGAAGGCATTTGCAGTTTCATTTCGCGTCTAATTTCCCAAACCAAACTGCTTGCAGCTCTAACTGCCTTCTAACTACCACTTCTTCTGTTCAGTGAGATATGCTGGATTCTAAACGGAGAAGCTTCTCTGACGCTTTTTCACAGAGATTTTGAAACTGAAATCTCCCATGCCGTTTCCACCATAGGCAGCAATGGGCTTCCCCATAGAACTTGCCAACCTGAATTCCTACAGGCTAGATGTGAGAGGCACATTCTGCTGCTTCCTCCCTAAGAGTTAAGCTTGCTTGTGAAAGCTCAACCTCCGGGGAGTCTGTTTGGCAGAGATATAGAACACACTTTTCCAAGCCTGTTGGAAGGCCTTTGCAGTGTCATTTCGCATCTAATTTCCCAAACCAAACTGCTTGCAGCTCTAACTCCCTTCTAACTACCACTTCTTCGGTTCAGTGAGATATGCTGGATTCTAAACGGAGAAGCTTCTCTGACGCTTTTTCACAGAGATTTTGAAACTGAAATCTCCCATGCCGTTTCCACCATAGGCAGCAATAGGCTTCCCCATAGAACTTGCCAACCTGAATTCCTACAGGCTAGATGTGAGAGGCACATTCTGCTGCTTCCTCCCTTAGAGTTAAACTAGCTTCTGAAAGCTCAACCTCCGGGGAGTTTGTTTGGCAGAGATATAGAACACACTTTTCCAAGCCTGTTGGAAGGCCTTTGCAGTTTCATTTCGCGTCTAATTTCCCAAACCAAACTGCTTGCAGCTCTAACTCCCTTCTAACTACCACTTCTTCGGTTCAGTGAGATATGCTGGATTCTAAACGGAGAAGCTTCTCTGACGCTTTTTCACAGAGATTTTGAAACTGAAATCTCCCATGCCGTTTCCACCATAGGCCGCAATGGGCTTCCCCATAGAACTTGCCAACCTGAATTCCTACAGGCTAGATGTGAGAGGCACATTCTGCTGCTTCCTCCCTTAGAGTTAAACTTGCTTCTGAAAGCTCAACCTCCGGGGAGTTTGTTTGGCAGAGATATAGAACACACTTTTCCAAGCCTGTTGGAAGGCATTTGCAGTTTCATTTCGCGTCTAATTTCCCAAACCAAACTGCTTGCAGCTCTAACTGCCTTCTAACTACCACTTCTTCGGTTCAGTGAGATATGCTGGATTCTAAACGGAGAAGCTTCTCTGACGCTTTTTCACAGAGATTTTGAAACTGAAATCTCCCATGCCGTTTCCACCATAGGCAGCAATGGGCTTCCCCATAGAACTTGCCAACCTGAATTCCTACAGGCTAGATGTGAGAGGCACATTCTGCTGCTTCCTCCCTTAGAGTTAAACTAGCTTCTGAAAGCTCAACCTCCGGGGAGTTTGTTTGGCAGAGATATAGAACACACTTTTCCAAGCCTGTTGGAAGGCATTTGCAGTTTCATTTCGCGTCTAATTTCCCAAACCAAACTGCTTGCAGCTCTAACTCCCTTCTAACTACCACTTCTTCGGTTCAGTTTGATATGCTGGATTCTAAAGGGAGAAGCTTCTCTGACGCTTTTTCACAGAGATTTTGAAACTGAAATCTCCCATGCCGTTTCCACCATAGGCAGCAATGGGCTTCCCCATAGAACTTGCCAACCTGAATTCCTACAGGCTAGATGTGAGAGGCACATTCTGCTGCTTCCTCCCTTAGAGTTAAACTTGCTTCTGAAAGCTCAACCTCCGGGGAGTTTGTTTGGCAGAGATATAGAACACACTTTTCCAAGCCTGTTGGAAGGCATTTGCAGTTTCATTTCGCCTCTAATTTCCCAAACCAAACTGCTTGCAGCTCTAACTCCCTTCTAACTACCACTTCTTCGGTTCAGTGAGATATGCTGGATTCTAAACGGAGAAGCTTCTCTGACGCTTTTTCACAGAGATTTTGAAACTGAAATTTCCAAACCCGTTTCCAACGAAGGCGCCAATGGGCTTCCCCATAGAACTTGCCAACCTGAATTCCTACAGGCTAGATGTGAGAGGCACATTCTGCTGCTTCCTCCCTTAGAGTTAAACTAGCTTCTGAAAGCTCAACCTCCGGGGAGTTTGTTTGGCAGAGATATAGAACACACTTTTCCAAGCCTGTTGGAAGGCATTTGCAGTTTCATTTCGCGTCTAATTTCCCAAACCAAACTGCTTGCAGCTCTAACTGCCTTCTAACTACCACTTCTTCGGTTCAGTGAGATATGCTGGATTCTAAACGGAGAAGCTTCTCTGACGCTTTTTCACAGAGATTTTGAAACTGAAATCTCCCATGCTGTTTCCACCATAGCCAGCAATGGGCTTCCCCATAGAACTTGCCAACCTGAATTCCTACAGGCTAGATGTGAGAGGCACATTCTGCTGCTTCCTCCCTTAGAGTTAAACTAGCTTCTGAAAGCTCAACCTCCAGGGAGTCTGTTTGGCAGAGATATAGAACACACTTTTCCAAGCCTGTTGGAAGGCATTTGCAGTTTCATTTCGCGTCTAATTTCCCAAACCAAACTGCTTGCAGCTCTAACTGCCTTCTAACTACCACTTCTTCGGTTCAGTGAGATATGCTGGATTCTAAACGGAGAAGCTTCTCTGACGCTTTTTCACAGAGATTTTGAAACTGAAATCTCCCATGCCGTTTCCACCATAGGCAGCAATGGGCTTCCCCATAGAACTTGCCAACCTGAATTCCTACAGGCTAGATGTGAGAGGCACATTCTGCTGCTTCCACCCTAAGAGTTAAGCTTGCTTGTGAAAGCTCAACCTCCGGGGAGTCTGTTTGGCAGAGATATAGAACACACTTTTCCAAGCCTGTTGGAAGGCCTTTGCAGTGTCATTTCGCATCTAATTTCCCAAACCAAACTGCTTGCAGCTCTAACTGCCTTCTAACTACCACTTCTTCGGTTCAGTGAGATATGCTGGATTCTAAACGGAGAAGCTTCTCTGACGCTTTTTCACAGAGATTTTGAAACTGAAATCTCCCATGCCGTTTCCACCATAGGCAGCAATGGGCTTCCCCATAGAACTTGCCAACCTGAATTCCTACAGGCTAGATGTGAGAGGCACATTCTGCTGCTTCCTCCCTAAGAGTTAAGCTTGCTTGTGAAAGCTCAACCTCCGGGGAGTCTGTTTGGCAGAGATATAGAACACACTTTTCCAAGCCTGTTGGAAGGCCTTTGCAGTGTCATTTCGCATCTAATTTCCCAAACCAAACTGCTTGCAGCTCTAACTCCCTTCTAACTACCACTTCTTCGGTTCAGTGAGATATGCTGGATTCTAAACGGAGAAGCTTCTCTGACGCTTTTTCACAGAGATTTTGAAACTGAAATTTCCAAACCCGTTTCCAACGAAGGCGCCAATGGGCTTCCCAATAGAACTTGCCAACCTGAATTCCTACAGGCTAGATGTGAGAGGCACATTCTGCTGCTTCCTCCCTTAGAGTTAAACTAGCTTCTGAAAGCTCAACCTCCGGGGAGTTTGTTTGGCAGAGATATAGAACACACTTTTCCAAGCCTGTTGGAAGGCATTTGCAGTTTCATTTCGCGTCTAATTTCCCAAACCAAACTGCTTGCAGCTCTAACTCCCTTCTAACTACCACTTCTTCGGTTCAGTGAGATATGCTGGATTCTAAAGGGAGAAGCTTCTCTGACGCTTTTTCACAGAGATTTTGAAACTGAAATCTCCCATGCCGTTTCCACCATAGGCAGCAATGGGCTTCCCCATAGAACTTGCCAACCTGAATTCCTACAGGCTAGATGTGAGAGGCACATTCTGCTGCTTCCTCCCTTAGAGTTAAACTTGCTTCTGAAAGCTCAACCTCCGGGGAGTTTGTTTGGCAGAGATATAGAACACACTTTTCCAAGCCTGTTGGAAGGCATTTGCAGTTTCATTTCGCGTCTAATTTCCCAAACCAAACTGCTTGCAGCTCTAACTCCCTTCTAACTACCACTTCTTCGGTTCAGTGAGATATGCTGGATTCTAAACGGAGAAGTTTCTCTGACGCTTTTTCACAGAGATTTTGAAACTGAAATTTCCAAACCCGTTTCCAACGAAGGCGCCAAAGGGCTTCCCCATAGAACTTGCCAAACTGAATTCCTACAGGCTAGATGTGAGAGGCACATTCTGCTGCTTCCTCCCTTAGAGTTAAACTAGCTTCTGAAAGCTCAACCTCCGGGGAGTTTGTTTGGCAGAGATATAGAACACACTATTCCAAGCCTGTTGGAAGGCATTTGCAGTTTCATTTCGCGTCTAATTTCCCAAACCAAACTGCTTGCAGCTCTAACTCCCTTCTAACTACCACTTCTTCGGTTCAGTGAGATATGCTGGATTCTAAAGGGAGAAGCTTCTCTGACGCTTTTTCACAGAGATTTTGAAACTGAAATTTCCAAACCCGTTTCCAACGAAGGCGCCAATGGGCTTCCCCATAGAACTTGCCAAACTGAATTCCTACAGGCTAGATGTGAGAGGCACATTCTGCTGCTTCCTCCCTTAGAGTTAAACTAGCTTCTGAAAGCTCAACCTCCGGGGAGTTTGTTTGGCAGAGATATAGAACACACTATTCCAAGCCTGTTGGAAGGCATTTGCAGTTTCATTTCGCGTCTAATTTCCCAAACCAAACTGCTTGCAGCTCTAACTGCCTACTAACTACCACTTCTTCGGTTCAGTGAGATATGCTGGATTCTAAACGGAGAAGCTTCTCTGACGCTTTTTCACAGAGATTTTGAAACTGAAATCTCCCATGCCGGTTCCACCATAGGCAGCAATGGGCTTCCCCATAGAACTTGCCAACCTGAATTCCTACAGGCTAGATGTGAGAGGCACATTCTGCTGCTTCCTCCCTTAGAGTTAAACTTGCTTCTGAAAGCTCAACCTCCGGGGAGTTTGTTTGGCAGAGATATAGAACACACTTTTCCAAGCCTGTTGGAAGGCATTTGCAGTTTCATTTCGCGTCTAATTTCCCAAACCAAACTGCTTGCAGCTCTAACTGCCTTCTAACTACCACTTCTTCGGTTCAGTGAGATATGCTGGATTCTAAACGGAGAAGCTTCTCTGACGCTTTTTCACAGAGATTTTGAAACTGAAATCTCCCATGCCGTTTCCACCATAGGCAGCAATGGGCTTCCCCATAGAACTTGCCAACCTGAATTCCTACAGGCTAGATGTGAGAGGCACATTCTGCTGCTTCCTCCCTAAGAGTTAAGCTTGCTTCTGAAAGCTCAACCTCCGGGGAGTCTGTTTGGCAGAGATATAGAACACACTTTTCCAAGCCTGTTGGAAGGCCTTTGCAGTGTCATTTCGCATCTAATTTCCCAAACCAAACTGCTTGCAGCTCTAACTCCCTTCTAACTACCACTTCTTCGGTTCAGTGAGATATGCTGGATTCTAAACGGAGAAGCTTCTCTGACGCTTTTTCACAGAGATTTTGAAACTGAAATTTCCAAACCCGTTTCCAACGAAGGCGCCAATGGGCTTCCCCATAGAACTTGCCAACCTGAATTCCTACAGGCTAGATGTGAGAGGCACATTCTGCTGCTTCCTCCCTTAGAGTTAAACTAGCTTCTGAAAGCACAACCTCCGGGGAGTTTGTTTGGCAGAGATATAGAACACACTTTTCCAAGCCTGTTGGAAGGCATTTGCAGTTTCATTTCGCGACTAATTTCCCAAACCAAACTGCTTGCAGCTCTAACTCCCTTCTAACTACCACTTCTTCGGTTCAGTGAGATATGCTGGATTATAAACGGAGAAGCTTCTCTGACGCTTTTTCACAGAGATTTTGAAACTGAAATCTCCCATGCCGTTTCCACCATAGGCAGCAATGGGCTTCCCCATAGAACTTGCCAACCTGAATTCCTACAGGCTAGATGTGAGAGGCACATTCTGCTGCTTCCTCCCTAAGAGTTAAGCTTGCTACTGAAAGCTCAACCTCCGGGGAGTCTGTTTGGCAGAGATATAGAACACACTTTTCCAAGCCTGTCGGAAGGCCTTTGCCTTGTCATTTCGCATCTAATTTCCCAAACCAAACTGCTTGCAGCTCTAACTCCCTTCTAACTACCACTTCTTCGGTTCAGTGAGATATGCTGGATTCTAAACGGAGAAGCTTCTCTGACGCTTTTTCACAGAGATTTTGAAACTGAAATTTCCAAACCCGTTTCCAACGAAGGCGCCAATGGGCTTCCCCATAGAACTTGCCAACCTGAATTCCTACAGGCTAGATGTGAGAGGCACATTCTGCTGCTTCCTCCCTTAGAGTTAAACTAGCTTCTGAAAGCTCAACCTCCGGGGAGTTTGTTTGGCAGAGATATAGAACACACTTTTCCAAGCCTGTTGGAAGGCATTTGCAGTTTCATTTCGCGTCTAATTTCCCAAACCAAACTGCTTGCAGCTCTAACTCCCTTCTAACTACCACTTCTTCGGTTCAGTTTGATATGCTGGATTCTAAAGGGAGAAGCTTCTCTGACGCTTTTTCACAGAGATTTTGAAACTGAAATCTCCCATGCCGTTTCCACCATAGGCAGCAATGGGCTTCCCCATAGAACTTGCCAACCTGAATTCCTACAGGCTAGATGTGAGAGGCACATTCTGCTGCTTCCTCCCTTAGAGTTAAACTTGCTTCTGAAAGCTCAACCTCCGGGGAGTTTGTTTGGCAGAGATATAGAACACACTTTTCCAAGCCTGTTGGAAGGCATTTGCAGTTTCATTTCGCCTCTAATTTCCCAAACCAAACTGCTTGCAGCTCTAACTCCCTTCTAACTACCACTTCTTCGGTTCAGTGAGATATGCTGGATTCTAAACGGAGAAGCTTCTCTGACGCTTTTTCACAGAGATTTTGAAACTGAAATTTCCAAACCCGTTTCCAACGAAGGCGCCAATGGGCTTCCCCATAGAACTTGCCAACCTGAATTCCTACAGGCTAGATGTGAGAGGCACATTCTGCTGCTTCCTCCCTTAGAGTTAAACTAGCTTCTGAAAGCTCAACCTCCGGGGAGTTTGTTTGGCAGAGATATAGAACACACTTTTCCAAGCCTGTTGGAAGGCATTTGCAGTTTCATTTCGCGTCTAATTTCCCAAACCAAACTGCTTGCAGCTCTAACTGCCTTCTAACTACCACTTCTTCGGTTCAGTGAGATATGCTGGATTCTAAACGGAGAAGCTTCTCTGACGCTTTTTCACAGAGATTTTGAAACTGAAATCTCCCATGCTGTTTCCACCATAGCCAGCAATGGGCTTCCCCATAGAACTTGCCAACCTGAATTCCTACAGGCTAGATGTGAGAGGCACATTCTGCTGCTTCCTCCCTTAGAGTTAAACTAGCTTCTGAAAGCTCAACCTCCAGGGAGTCTGTTTGGCAGAGATATAGAACACACTTTTCCAAGCCTGTTGGAAGGCATTTGCAGTTTCATTTCGCGTCTAATTTCCCAAACCAAACTGCTTGCAGCTCTAACTGCCTTCTAACTACCACTTCTTCGGTTCAGTGAGATATGCTGGATTCTAAACGGAGAAGCTTCTCTGACGCTTTTTCACAGAGATTTTGAAACTGAAATCTCCCATGCCGTTTCCACCATAGGCAGCAATGGGCTTCCCCATAGAACTTGCCAACCTGAATTCCTACAGGCTAGATGTGAGAGGCACATTCTGCTGCTTCCACCCTAAGAGTTAAGCTTGCTTGTGAAAGCTCAACCTCCGGGGAGTCTGTTTGGCAGAGATATAGAACACACTTTTCCAAGCCTGTTGGAAGGCCTTTGCAGTGTCATTTCGCATCTAATTTCCCAAACCAAACTGCTTGCAGCTCTAACTGCCTTCTAACTACCACTTCTTCGGTTCAGTGAGATATGCTGGATTCTAAACGGAGAAGCTTCTCTGACGCTTTTTCACAGAGATTTTGAAACTGAAATCTCCCATGCCGTTTCCACCATAGGCAGCAATGGGCTTCCCCATAGAACTTGCCAACCTGAATTCCTACAGGCTAGATGTGAGAGGCACATTCTGCTGCTTCCTCCCTAAGAGTTAAGCTTGCTTGTGAAAGCTCAACCTCCGGGGAGTCTGTTTGGCAGAGATATAGAACACACTTTTCCAAGCCTGTTGGAAGGCCTTTGCAGTGTCATTTCGCATCTAATTTCCCAAACCAAACTGCTTGCAGCTCTAACTCCCTTCTAACTACCACTTCTTCGGTTCAGTGAGATATGCTGGATTCTAAACGGAGAAGCTTCTCTGACGCTTTTTCACAGAGATTTTGAAACTGAAATTTCCAAACCCGTTTCCAACGAAGGCGCCAATGGGCTTCCCAATAGAACTTGCCAACCTGAATTCCTACAGGCTAGATGTGAGAGGCACATTCTGCTGCTTCCTCCCTTAGAGTTAAACTAGCTTCTGAAAGCTCAACCTCCGGGGAGTTTGTTTGGCAGAGATATAGAACACACTTTTCCAAGCCTGTTGGAAGGCATTTGCAGTTTCATTTCGCGTCTAATTTCCCAAACCAAACTGCTTGCAGCTCTAACTCCCTTCTAACTACCACTTCTTCGGTTCAGTGAGATATGCTGGATTCTAAAGGGAGAAGCTTCTCTGACGCTTTTTCACAGAGATTTTGAAACTGAAATCTCCCATGCCGTTTCCACCATAGGCAGCAATGGGCTTCCCCATAGAACTTGCCAACCTGAATTCCTACAGGCTAGATGTGAGAGGCACATTCTGCTGCTTCCTCCCTTAGAGTTAAACTTGCTTCTGAAAGCTCAACCTCCGGGGAGTTTGTTTGGCAGAGATATAGAACACACTTTTCCAAGCCTGTTGGAAGGCATTTGCAGTTTCATTTCGCGTCTAATTTCCCAAACCAAACTGCTTGCAGCTCTAACTCCCTTCTAACTACCACTTCTTCGGTTCAGTGAGATATGCTGGATTCTAAACGGAGAAGCTTCTCTGACGCTTTTTCACAGAGATTTTGAAACTGAAATTTCCAAACCCGTTTCCAACGAAGGCGCCAAAGGGCTTCCCCATAGAACTTGCCAAACTGAATTCCTACAGGCTAGATGTGAGAGGCACATTCTGCTGCTTCCTCCCTTAGAGTTAAACTAGCTTCTGAAAGCTCAACCTCCGGGGAGTTTGTTTGGCAGAGATATAGAACACACTATTCCAAGCCTGTTGGAAGGCATTTGCAGTTTCATTTCGCGTCTAATTTCCCAAACCAAACTGCTTGCAGCTCTAACTCCCTTCTAACTACCACTTCTTCGGTTCAGTGAGATATGCTGGATTCTAAAGGGAGAAGCTTCTCTGACGCTTTTTCACAGAGATTTTGAAACTGAAATTTCCAAACCCGTTTCCAACGAAGGCGCCAATGGGCTTCCCCATAGAACTTGCCAAACTGAATTCCTACAGGCTAGATGTGAGAGGCACATTCTGCTGCTTCCTCCCTTAGAGTTAAACTAGCTTCTGAAAGCTCAACCTCCGGGGAGTTTGTTTGGCAGAGATATAGAACACACTATTCCAAGCCTGTTGGAAGGCATTTGCAGTTTCATTTCGCGTCTAATTTCCCAAACCAAACTGCTTGCAGCTCTAACTGCCTACTAACTACCACTTCTTCGGTTCAGTGAGATATGCTGGATTCTAAACGGAGAAGCTTCTCTGACGCTTTTTCACAGAGATTTTGAAACTGAAATCTCCCATGCCGGTTCCACCATAGGCAGCAATGGGCTTCCCCATAGAACTTGCCAACCTGAATTCCTACAGGCTAGATGTGAGAGGCACATTCTGCTGCTTCCTCCCTTAGAGTTAAACTTGCTTCTGAAAGCTCAACCTCCGGGGAGTTTGTTTGGCAGAGATATAGAACACACTTTTCCAAGCCTGTTGGAAGGCATTTGCAGTTTCATTTCGCGTCTAATTTCCCAAACCAAACTGCTTGCAGCTCTAACTGCCTTCTAACTACCACTTCTTCGGTTCAGTGAGATATGCTGGATTCTAAACGGAGAAGCTTCTCTGACGCTTTTTCACAGAGATTTTGAAACTGAAATCTCCCATGCCGTTTCCACCATAGGCAGCAATGGGCTTCCCCATAGAACTTGCCAACCTGAATTCCTACAGGCTAGATGTGAGAGGCACATTCTGCTGCTTCCTCCCTAAGAGTTAAGCTTGCTTCTGAAAGCTCAACCTCCGGGGAGTCTGTTTGGCAGAGATATAGAACACACTTTTCCAAGCCTGTTGGAAGGCCTTTGCAGTGTCATTTCGCATCTAATTTCCCAAACCAAACTGCTTGCAGCTCTAACTCCCTTCTAACTACCACTTCTTCGGTTCAGTGAGATATGCTGGATTCTAAACGGAGAAGCTTCTCTGACGCTTTTTCACAGAGATTTTGAAACTGAAATTTCCAAACCCGTTTCCAACGAAGGCGCCAATGGGCTTCCCCATAGAACTTGCCAACCTGAATTCCTACAGGCTAGATGTGAGAGGCACATTCTGCTGCTTCCTCCCTTAGAGTTAAACTAGCTTCTGAAAGCACAACCTCCGGGGAGTTTGTTTGGCAGAGATATAGAACACACTTTTCCAAGCCTGTTGGAAGGCATTTGCAGTTTCATTTCGCGACTAATTTCCCAAACCAAACTGCTTGCAGCTCTAACTCCCTTCTAACTACCACTTCTTCGGTTCAGTGAGATATGCTGGATTATAAACGGAGAAGCTTCTCTGACGCTTTTTCACAGAGATTTTGAAACTGAAATCTCCCATGCCGTTTCCACCATAGGCAGCAATGGGCTTCCCCATAGAACTTGCCAACCTGAATTCCTACAGGCTAGATGTGAGAGGCACATTCTGCTGCTTCCTCCCTAAGAGTTAAGCTTGCTACTGAAAGCTCAACCTCCGGGGAGTCTGTTTGGCAGAGATATAGAACACACTTTTCCAAGCCTGTCGGAAGGCCTTTGCCTTGTCATTTCGCATCTAATTTCCCAAACCAAACTGCTTGCAGCTCTAACTCCCTTCTAACTACCACTTCTTCGGTTCAGTGAGATATGCTGGATTCTAAACGGAGAAGCTTCTCTGACGCTTTTTCACAGAGATTTTGAAACTGAAATTTCTCATGCCGTTTCCACCATAGGCAGCAATGGGCTTCCCCATAGAACTTGCCAACCTGAATTCCTACAGGCTAGATGTGAGAGGCACATTCTGCTGCTTCCTCCCTTAGAGTTAAACTTGCTTCTGAAAGCTCAACCTCCGGGGAGTTTGTTTGGCAGAGATATAGAACACACTTTTCCAAGCCTGTTGGAAGGCATTTGCAGTTTCATTTCGCGTCTAATTTCCCAAACCAAACTGCTTGCAGCTCTAACTCCCTTCTAACTACCACTTCTTCGGTTCAGTGAGATATGCTGGATTCTAAACGGAGAAGCTTCTCTGACGCTTTTTCACAGAGATTTTGAAACTGAAATTTCCAAACCCGTTTCCAACGAAGGCGCCAATGGGCTTCCCCATAGAACTTGCCAACCTGAATTCCTACAGGCTAGATGTGAGAGGCACATTCTGCTGCTTCCTCCCTTAGAGTTAAACTAGCTTCTGAAAGCTCAACCTCCAGGGAGTTTGTTTGGCAGAGATATAGAACACACTTTTCCAAGCCTGTTGGAAGGCATTTGCAGTTTCATTTCGCGTCTAATTTCCCAAACCAAACTGCTTGCAGCTCTAACTGCCTTCTAACTACCACTTCTTCTGTTCAGTGAGATATGCTGGATTCTAAACGGAGAAGCTTCTCTGACGCTTTTTCACAGAGATTTTGAAACTGAAATCTCCCATGCCGTTTCCACCATAGGCAGCAATGGGCTTCCCCATAGAACTTGCCAACCTGAATTCCTACAGGCTAGATGTGAGAGGCACATTCTGCTGCTTCCTCCCTTAGAGTTAAACTTGCTTCTGAAAGCTCAACCTCCGGGGAGTTTGTTTGGCAGAGATATAGAACACACTTTTCCAAGCCTGTTGGAAGGCATTTGCAGTTTCATTTCGCGTCTAATTTCCCAAACCAAACTGCTTGCAGCTCTAACTCCCTTCTAACTACCACTTCTTCGGTTCAGTGAGATATGCTGGATTCTAAACGGAGAAGCTTCTCTGACGCTTTTTCACAGAGATTTTGAAACTGAAATCTCCCATGCCGTTTCCACCATAGGCAGAAATGGGCTTCCCCATAGAACTTGCCAACCTGAATTCCTACAGGCTAGATGTGAGAGGCACATTCTGCTGCTTCCTCCCTTAGAGTTAAACTTGCTTCTGCTTCTGAAAGCTCAACCTCCGGGGAGTCTGTTTGGCAGAGATATATAACACACTTTTCCAAGCCTGTTGGAAGGCATTTGCAGTTTCATTTCGCGTCTAATTTCCCAAACCAAACTGCTTGCAGCTCTAACTCCCTTCTAACTACCACTTCTTCGGTTCAGTGAGATATGCTGGATTCTAAACGGAGAAGCTTCTCTGACGCTTTTTCACAGAGATTTTGAAACTGAAATCTCCCATGCCGTTTCCACCATAGGCAGCAATGGGCTTCCCCATAGAACTTGCCAACCTGAATTCCTACAGGCTAGATGTGAGAGGCACATTCCGCTGCTTCCTACCTTAGAGTTAAACTAGCTTCTGAAAGCTCAAACTCCAGGGAGTCTGTTTGGCAGAGATATAGAACACACTTTTCCAAGCCTGTTGGAAGGCATTTGCAGTTTCATTTCGCGTCTAATTTCCCAAACCAAACTGCTTGCAGCTCTAACTGCCTTCTAACTACCACTTCTTCGGTTCAGTGAGATATGCTGGATTCTAAACGGAGAAGCTTCTCTGACGCTTTTTCACAGAGATTTTGAAACTGAAATCTCCCATTCCGTTTCCACCATAGGCAGCAATGGGCTTCCCCATAGAACTTGCCAACCTGAATTCCTACAGGCTAGATGTGAGAGGCACATTTTGCTGCTTCCTCCCTAAGAGTTAAGCTTGCTTGTGAAAGCTCAACCTCCGGGGAGTCTGTTTGGCAGAGATATAGAACACACTTTTCCAAGCCTGTTGGAAGGCCTTTGCAGTGTCATTTCGCATCTAATTTCCCAAACCAAACTGCTTGCAGCTCTAACTCCCTTCTAACTACCACTTCTTCGGTTCAGTGAGATATGCTGGATTCTAAACGGAGAAGCTTCTCTGACGCTTTTTCACAGAGATTTTGAAACTGAAATTTCCAAACCCGTTTCCAACGAAGGCGCCAATGGGCTTCCCCATAGAACTTGCCAACCTGAATTCCTACAGGCTAGATGTGAGAGGCACATTCTGCTGCTTCCTCCCTTAGAGTTAAACTAGCTTCTGAAAGCTCAACCTCCGGGGAGTTTGTTTGGCAGAGATATAGAACACACTTTTCCAAGCCTGTTGGAAGGCATTTGCAGTTTCATTTCGCGACTAATTTCCCAAACCAAACTGCTTGCAGCTCTAACTCCCTTCTAACTACCACTTCTTCGGTTCAGTGAGATATGCTGGATTATAAACGGAGAAGCTTCTCTGACGCTTTTTCACAGAGATTTTGAAACTGAAATCTCCCATGCCGTTTCCACCATAGGCAGCAATGGGCTTCCCCATAGAACTTGCCAACCTGAATTCCTACAGGCTAGATGTGAGAGGCACATTCTGCTGCTTCCTCCCTAAGAGTTAAGCTTGCTACTGAAAGCTCAACCTCCGGGGAGTCTGTTTGGCAGAGATATAGAACACACTTTTCCAAGCCTGTCGGAAGGCCTTTGCCTTGTCATTTCGCATCTAATTTCCCAAACCAAACTGCTTGCAGCTCTAACTGCCTTCTAACTACCACTTCTTCGGTTCAGTGAGATATGCTGGATTCTAAACGGAGAAGCTTCTCTGACGCTTTTTCACAGAGATTTTGAAACTGAAATCTCCCATGCCGTTTCCACCATAGGCAGCAATGGGCTTCCCCATAGAACTTGCCAACCTGAATTCCTACAGGCTAGATGTGAGAGGCACATTCTGCTGCTTCCTCCCTAAGAGTTAAGCTTGCTTCTGAAAGCTCAACCTCCGGGGAGTCTGTTTGGCAGAGATATAGAACACACTTTTCCAAGCCTGTTGGAAGGCCTTTGCAGTGTCATTTCGCATCTAATTTCCCAAACCAAACTGCTTGCAGCTCTAACTCCCTTCTAACTACCACTTCTTCGGTTCAGTGAGATATGCTGGATTCTAAAGGGAGAAGCTTCTCTGACGCTTTTTCACAGAGATTTTGAAACTGAAATCTCCCATGCCGTTTCCACCATAGGCAGCAATGGGCTTCCCCATAGAACTTGCCAACCTGAATTCCTACAGGCTAGATGTGAGAGGCACATTCTGCTGCTTCCTCCCTTAGAGTTAAACTTGCTTCTGAAAGCTCAACCTCCGGGGAGTTTGTTTGGCAGAGATATAGAACACACTTTTCCAAGCCTGTTGGAAGGCATTTGCAGTTTCATTTCGCGTCTAATTTCCCAAACCAAACTGCTTGCAGCTCTAACTGCCTTCTAACTACCACTTCTTCGGTTCAGTGAGATATGCTGGATTCTAAACGGAGAAGCTTCTCTGACACTTTTTCACAGAGATTTTGAAACTGAAATTTCCAAACCCGTTTCCAACGAAGGCGCCAATGGGCTTCCCCATAGAACTTGCCAACCTGAATTCCTACAGGCTAGATGTGAGAGGCACATTCTGCTGCTTCCTCCCTTAGAGTTAAACTAGCTTCTGAAAGCTCAACCTCCGGGGAGTTTGTTTGGCAGAGATATAGAACACACTTTTCCAAGCCTGTTGGAAGGCATTTGCAGTTTCATTTCGCGTCTAATTTCCCAAACCAAACTGCTTGCAGCTCTAACTCCCTTCTAACTACCACTTCTTCGGTTCAGTGAGATATGCTGGATTCTAAAGGGAGAAGCTTCTCTGACGCTTTTTCACAGAGATTTTGAAACTGAAATCTCCCATGCCGTTTCCACCATAGGCAGCAATGGGCTTCCCCATAGAACTTGCCAACCTGAATTCCTACAGGCTAGATGTGAGAGGCACATTCTGTTGCTTCCTCCCTTAGAGTTAAACTTGCTTCTGAAAGCTCAACCTCCGGGGAGTTTGTTTGGCAGAGATATAGAACACACTTTTCCAAGCCTGTTGGAAGGCATTTGCAGTTTCATTTCGCGTCTAATTTCCCAAACCAAACTGCTTGCAGCTCTAACTCCCTTCTAACTACCACTTCTTCGGTTCAGTGAGATATGCTGGATTCTAAACGGAGAAGCTTCTCTGACGCTTTTTCACAGAGATTTTGAAACTGAAATTTCCAAACCCGTTTCCAACGAAGGCGCCAAAGGGCTTCCCCATAGAACTTGCCAAACTGAATTCCTACAGGCTAGATGTGAGAGGCACATTCTGCTGCTTCCTCCCTTAGAGTTAAACTAGCTTCTGAAAGCTCAACCTCCGGGGAGTTTGTTTGGCAGAGATATAGAACACACTATTCCAAGCCTGTTGGAAGGCATTTGCAGTTTCATTTCGCGTCTAATTTCCCAAACCAAACTGCTTGCAGCTCTAACTCCCTTCTAACTACCACTTCTTCGGTTCAGTGAGATATGCTGGATTCTAAAGGGAGAAGCTTCTCTGACGCTTTTTCACAGAGATTTTGAAACTGAAATTTCCAAACCCGTTTCCAACGAAGGCGCCAATGGGCTTCCCCATTATACTTGCCAAACTGAATTCTTACAGGCTAGATGTGAGAGGCACATTCTGCTGCTTCCTCCCTTAGAGTTAAACTAGCTTCTGAAAGCTCAACCTCCGGGGAGTTTGTTTGGCAGAGATATAGAACACACTATTCCAAGCCTGTTGGAAGGCATTTGCAGTTTCATTTCGCGTCTAATTTCCCAAACCAAACTGCTTGCAGCTCTAACTGCCTACTAACTACCACTTCTTCGGTTCAGTGAGATATGCTGTATTCTAAACGGAGAAGCTTCTCTGACGCTTTTTCACAGAGATTTTGAAACTGAAATCTCCCATGCTGTTTCCACCATAGCCAGCAATGGGCTTCCCCATAGAACTTGCCAACCTGAATTCCTACAGGCTAGATGTGAGAGGCACATTCTGCTGCTTCCTCCCTTAGAGTTAAACTAGCTTCTGAAAGCTCAACCTCCAGGGAGTCTGTTTGGCAGAGATATAGAACACACTTTTCCAAGCCTGTTGGAAGGCATTTGCAGTTTCATTTCGCGTCTAATTTCCCAAACCAAACTGCTTGCAGCTCTAACTGCCTTCTAACTACCACTTCTTCGGTTCAGTGAGATATGCTGGATTCTAAACGGAGAAGCTTCTCTGACGCTTTTTCACAGAGATTTTGAAACTGAAATCTCCCATGCCGTTTCCACCATAGGCAGCAATGGGCTTCCCCATAGAACTTGCCAACCTGAATTCCTACAGGCTAGATGTGAGAAGCACATTCTGCTGCTTCCTCCCTAAGAGTTAAGCTTGCTTCTGAAAGCTCAACCTCCGGGGATTCTGTTTGGCAGAGATATAGAACACACTTTTCCAAGCCTGTTGGAAGTCCTTTGCAGTGTCATTTCGCATCTAATTTCCCAAACCAAACTGCTTGCAGCTCTAACTCCCTTCTAACTACCACTTCTTCGGTTCAGTGAGATATGCTGGATTCTAAACGGAGAAGCTTCTCTGACGCTTTTTCACAGAGATTTTGAAACTGAAATCTCCCATGCCGTTTCCACCATAGGCAGCAATGGGCTTCCCCATAGAACTTGCCAACCTGAATTCCTACAGGCTAGATGTGAGAGGCACATTCTGCTGCTTCCTCCCTTAGAGTTAAACTTGCTTCTGAAAGCTCAACCTCCGGGGAGTTTGTTTGGCAGAGATATAGAACACACTTTTCCAAGCCTGTTGGAAGGCATTTGCAGTTTCATTTCGCGTCTAATTTCCCAAACCAAACTGCTTGCAGCTCTAACTGCCTTCTAACTACCACTTCTTCGGTTCAGTGAGATATGCTGGATTCTAAACGGAGAAGCTTCTCTGACGCTTTTTCACAGAGATTTTGAAACTGAAATCTCCCATGCCGTTTCCACCATAGGCAGCAATGGGCTTCCCCATAGAACTTGCCAACCTGAATTCCTACAGGCTAGATGTGAGAGGCACATTCTGCTGCTTCCTCCCTAAGAGTTAAGCTTGCTTCTGAAAGCTCAACCTCCGGGGAGTCTGTTTGGCAGAGATATAGAACACACTTTTCCAAGCCTGTTGGAAGGCCTTTGCAGTGTCATTTCGCATCTAATTTCCCAAACCAAACTGCTTGCAGCTCTAACTCCCTTCTAACTACCACTTCTTCGGTTCAGTGAGATATGCTGGATTCTAAACGGAGAAGCTTCTCTGACGCTTTTTCACAGAGATTTTGAAACTGAAATTTCCAAACCCGTTTCCAACGAAGGCGCCAATGGGCTTCCCCATAGAACTTGCCAACCTGAATTCCTACAGGCTAGATGTGAGAGGCACATTCTGCTGCTTCCTCCCTTAGAGTTAAACTAGCTTCTGAAAGCACAACCTCCGGGGAGTTTGTTTGGCAGAGATATAGAACACACTTTTCCAAGCCTGTTGGAAGGCATTTGCAGTTTCATTTCGCGACTAATTTCCCAAACCAAACTGCTTGCAGCTCTAACTCCCTTCTAACTACCACTTCTTCGGTTCAGTGAGATATGCTGGATTATAAACGGAGAAGCTTCTCTGACGCTTTTTCACAGAGATTTTGAAACTGAAATCTCCCATGCCGTTTCCACCATAGGCAGCAATGGGCTTCCCCATAGAACTTGCCAACCTGAATTCCTACAGGCTAGATGTGAGAGGCACATTCTGCTGCTTCCTCCCTAAGAGTTAAGCTTGCTACTGAAAGCTCAACCTCCGGGGAGTCTGTTTGGCAGAGATATAGAACACACTTTTCCAAGCCTGTTGGAAGGCCTTTGCCTTGTCATTTCGCATCTAATTTCCCAAACCAAACTGCTTGCAGCTCTAACTCCCTTCTAACTACCACTTCTTCGGTTCAGTGAGATATGCTGGATTCTAAACGGAGAAGCTTCTCTGACGCTTTTTCACAGAGATTTTGAAACTGAAATTTCCAAACCCGTTTCCAACGAAGGCGCCAATGGGCTTCCCCATAGAACTTGCCAACCTGAATTCCTACAGGCTAGATGAGAGAGGCACATTCTGCTGCTTCCTCCCTTAGAGTTAAACTAGCTTCTGAAAGCTCAACCTCCGGGGAGTTTGTTTGGCAGAGATATAGAACACACTTTTCCAAGCCTGTTGGAAGGCATTTGCAGTTTCATTTCGCGTCTAATTTCCCAAACCAAACTGCTTGCAGCTCTAACTGCCTTCTAACTACCACTTCTTCTGTTCAGTGAGATATGCTGGATTCTAAACGGAGAAGCTTCTCTGACGCTTTTTCACAGAGATTTTGAAACTGAAATCTCCCATGCCGTTTCCACCATAGGCAGCAATGGGCTTCCCCATAGAACTTGCCAACCTGAATTCCTACAGGCTAGATGTGAGAGGCACATTCTGCTGCTTCCTCCCTAAGAGTTAAGCTTGCTTGTGAAAGCTCAACCTCCGGGGAGTCTGTTTGGCAGAGATATAGAACACACTTTTCCAAGCCTGTTGGAAGGCCTTTGCAGTGTCATTTCGCATCTAATTTCCCAAACCAAACTGCTTGCAGCTCTAACTCCCTTCTAACTACCACTTCTTCGGTTCAGTGAGATATGCTGGATTCTAAACGGAGAAGCTTCTCTGACGCTTTTTCACAGAGATTTTGAAACTGAAATCTCCCATGCCGTTTCCACCATAGGCAGCAATAGGCTTCCCCATAGAACTTGCCAACCTGAATTCCTACAGGCTAGATGTGAGAGGCACATTCAGCTGCTTCCTCCCTTAGAGTTAAACTAGCTTCTGAAAGCTCAACCTCCGGGGAGTTTGTTTGGCAGAGATATAGAACACACTTTTCCAAGCCTGTTGGAAGGCCTTTGCAGTTTCATTTCGCGTCTAATTTCCCAAACCAAACTGCTTGCAGCTCTAACTCCCTTCTAACTACCACTTCTTCGGTTCAGTGAGATATGCTGGATTCTAAACGGAGAAGCTTCTCTGACGCTTTTTCACAGAGATTTTGAAACTGAAATCTCCCATGCCGTTTCCACCATAGGCCGCAATGGGCTTCCCCATAGAACTTGCCAACCTGAATTCCTACAGGCTAGATGTGAGAGGCACATTCTGCTGCTTCCTCCCTTAGAGTTAAACTTGCTTCTGAAAGCTCAACCTCCGGGGAGTTTGTTTGGCAGAGATATAGAACACACTTTTCCAAGCCTGTTGGAAGGCATTTGCAGTTTCATTTCGCGTCTAATTTCCCAAACCAAACTGCTTGCAGCTCTAACTGCCTTCTAACTACCACTTCTTCGGTTCAGTGAGATATGCTGGATTCTAAACGGAGAAGCTTCTCTGACGCTTTTTCACAGAGATTTTGAAACTGAAATTTCCAAACCCGTTTCCAACGAAGGCGCCAATGGGCTTCCCCATAGAACTTGCCAACCTGAATTCCTACAGGCTAGATGTGAGAGGCACATTCTGCTGCTTCCTCCCTTAGAGTTAAACTAGCTTCTGAAAGCTCAACCTCCGGGGAGTTTGTTTGGCAGAGATATAGAACACACTTTTCCAAGCCTGTTGGAAGGCATTTGCAGTTTCATTTCGCGTCTAATTTCCCAAACCAAACTGCTTGCAGCTCTAACTCCCTTCTAACTACCACTTCTTCGGTTCAGTGAGATATGCTGGATTCTAAAGGGAGAAGCTTCTCTGACGCTTTTTCACAGAGATTTTGAAACTGAAATCTCCCATGCCGTTTCCACCATAGGCAGCAATGGGCTTCCCCATAGAACTTGCCAACCTGAATTCCTACAGGCTAGATGTGAGAGGCACATTCTGCTGCTTCCTCCCTTAGAGTTAAACTTGCTTCTGAAAGCTCAACCTCCGGGGAGTTTGTTTGGCAGAGATATAGAACACACTTTTCCAAGCCTGTTGGAAGGCATTTGCAGTTTCATTTCGCCTCTAATTTCCCAAACCAAACTGCTTGCAGCTCTAACTCCCTTCTAACTACCACTTCTTCGGTTCAGTGAGATATGCTGGATTCTAAACGGAGAAGCTTCTCTGACGCTTTTTCACAGAGATTTTGAAACTGAAATTTCCAAACCCGTTTCCAACGAAGGCGCCAATGGGCTTCCCCATAGAACTTGCCAACCTGAATTCCTACAGGCTAGATGTGAGAGGCACATTCTGCTGCTTCCTCCCTTAGAGTTAAACTAGCTTCTGAAAGCTCAACCTCCGGGGAGTTTGTTTGGCAGAGATATAGAACACACTTTTCCAAGCCTGTTGGAAGGCATTTGCAGTTTCATTTCGCGTCTAATTTCCCAAACCAAACTGCTTGCAGCTCTAACTGCCTTCTAACTACCACTTCTTCGGTTCAGTGAGATATGCTGGATTCTAAACGGAGAAGCTTCTCTGACGCTTTTTCACAGAGATTTTGAAACTGAAATCTCCCATGCTGTTTCCACCATAGCCAGCAATGGGCTTCCCCATAGAACTTGCCAACCTGAATTCCTACAGGCTAGATGTGAGAGGCACATTCTGCTGCTTCCTCCCTTAGAGTTAAACTAGCTTCTGAAAGCTCAACCTCCAGGGAGTCTGTTTGGCAGAGATATAGAACACACTTTTCCAAGCCTGTTGGAAGGCATTTGCAGTTTCATTTCGCGTCTAATTTCCCAAACCAAACTGCTTGCAGCTCTAACTGCCTTCTAACTACCACTTCTTCGGTTCAGTGAGATATGCTGGATTCTAAACGGAGAAGCTTCTCTGACGCTTTTTCACAGAGATTTTGAAACTGAAATCTCCCATGCCGTTTCCACCATAGGCAGCAATGGGCTTCCCCATAGAACTTGCCAACCTGAATTCCTACAGGCTAGATGTGAGAGGCACATTCTGCTGCTTCCTCCCTAAGAGTTAAGCTTGCTTGTGAAAGCTCAACCTCCGGGGAGTCTGTTTGGCAGAGATATAGAACACACTTTTCCAAGCCTGTTGGAAGGCCTTTGCAGTGTCATTTCGCATCTAATTTCCCAAACCAAACTGCTTGCAGCTCTAACTGCCTTCTAACTACCACTTCTTCGGTTCAGTGAGATATGCTGGATTCTAAACGGAGAAGCTTCTCTGACGCTTTTTCACAGAGATTTTGAAACTGAAATCTCCCATGCCGTTTCCACCATAGGCAGCAATGGGCTTCCCCATAGAACTTGCCAACCTGAATTCCTACAGGCTAGATGTGAGAGGCACATTCTGCTGCTTCCTCCCTAAGAGTTAAGCTTGCTTGTGAAAGCTCAACCTCCGGGGAGTCTGTTTGGCAGAGATATAGAACACACTTTTCCAAGCCTGTTGGAAGGCCTTTGCAGTGTCATTTCGCATCTAATTTCCCAAACCAAACTGCTTGCAGCTCTAACTCCCTTCTAACTACCACTTCTTCGGTTCAGTGAGATATGCTGGATTCTAAACGGAGAAGCTTCTCTGACGCTTTTTCACAGAGATTTTGAAACTGAAATTTCCAAACCCGTTTCCAACGAAGGCGCCAATGGGCTTCCCCATAGAACTTGCCAACCTGAATTCCTACAGGCTAGATGAGAGAGGCACATTCTGCTGCTTCCTCCCTTAGAGTTAAACTAGCTTCTGAAAGCTCAACCTCCGGGGAGTTTGTTTGGCAGAGATATAGAACACACTTTTCCAAGCCTGTTGGAAGGCATTTGCAGTTTCATTTCGCGTCTAATTTCCCAAACCAAACTGCTTGCAGCTCTAACTCCCTTCTAACTACCACTTCTTCGGTTCAGTGAGATATGCTGGATTCTAAACGGAGAAGCTTCTCTGACGCTTTTTCACAGAGATTTTGAAACTGAAATCTCCCATGCCGTTTCAACCATAGGCAGCAATGGGCTTCCCCATAGAACTTGCCAACCTGAATTCCTACAGGCTAGATGTGAGAGGCACATTCTGCTGCTTCCGCCCTAAGAGTTAAGCTTGCTTGTGAAAGCTCAACCTCCGGGGAGTCTGTTTGGCAGAGATATAGAACACACTTTTCCAAGCCTGTTGGAAGGCCTTTGCAGTGTCATTTCGCATCTAATTTCCCAAACCAAACTGCTTGCAGCTCTAACTCCCTTCTAACTACCACTTCTTCGGTTCAGTGAGATATGCTGGATTCTAAACGGAGAAGCTTCTCTGACGCTTTTTCACAGAGATTTTGAAACTGAAATTTCCAAACCCGTTTCCAACGAAGGCGCCAATGGGCTTCCCCATAGAACTTGCCAACCTGAATTCCTACAGGCTAGATGTGAGAGGCACATTCTGCTGCTTCCTCCCTTAGAGTTAAACTAGCTTCTGAAAGCTCAACCTCCGGGGAGTTTGTTTGGCAGAGATATAGAACACACTTTTCCAAGCCTGTTGGAAGGCATTTGCAGTTTCATTTCGCGTCTAATTTCCCAAACCAAACTGCTTGCAGCTCTAACTGCCTTCTAACTACCACTTCTTCGGTTCAGGGAGATATGCTGGATTCTAAACGGAGAAGCTTCTCTGACGCTTTTTCACAGAGATTTTGAAACTGAAATCTCCCATGCCGTTTCCACCATAGGCAGCAATGGGCTTCCCCATAGAACTTGCCAACCTGAATTCCTACAGGCTAGATGTGAGAGGCACATTCTGCTGCTTCCTCCCTAAGAGTTAAGCTTGCTTCTGAAAGCTCAACCTCCGGGGAGTCTGTTTGGCAGAGATATAGAACACACTTTTCCAAGCCTGTTGGAAGGCCTTTGCAGTGTCATTTCGCATCTAATTTCCCAAACCAAACTGCTTGCAGCTCTAACTCCCTTCTAACTACCACTTCTTCGGTTCAGTGAGATATGCTGGATTCTAAACGGAGAAGCTTCTCTGACGCTTTTTCACAGAGATTTTGAAACTGAAATTTCCAAACCCGTTTCCAACGAAGGCGCCAATGGGCTTCCCCATAGAACTTGCCAACCTGAATTCCTACAGGCTAGATGTGAGAGGCACATTCTGCTGCTTCCTCCCTTAGAGTTAAACTAGCTTCTGAAAGCACAACCTCCGGGGAGTTTGTTTGGCAGAGATATAGAACACACTTTTCCAAGCCTGTTGGAAGGCATTTGCAGTTTCATTTCGCGACTAATTTCCCAAACCAAACTGCTTGCAGCTCTAACTCCCTTCTAACTACCACTTCTTCGGTTCAGTGAGATATGCTGGATCCTAAACGGAGAAGCTTCTCTGACGCTTTTTCACAGAGATTTTGAAACTGAAATCTCCCATGCCGTTTCCACCATAGGCAGCAATGGGCTTCCCCATAGAACTTGCCAACCTGAATTCCTACAGGCTAGATGTGAGAGGCACATTCTGCTGCTTCCTCCCTAAGAGTTAAGCTTGCTACTGAAAGCTCAACCTCCGGGGAGTCTGTTTGGCAGAGATATAGAACACACTTTTCCAAGCCTGTTGGAAGGCCTTTGCAGTGTCATTTCGCATCTAATTTCCCAAACCAAACTGCTTGCAGCTCTAACTCCCTTCTAACTACCACTTCTTCGGTTCAGTGAGATATGCTGGATTCTAAACGGAGAAGCTTCTCTGACGCTTTTTCACAGAGATTTTGAAACTGAAATCTCCCATGCCGTTTCCACCATAGGCAGCAATGGGCTTCCCCATAGAACTTGCCAACCTGAATTCCTACAGGCTAGATGTGAGAGGCACATTCTGCTGCTTCCTCCCTTAGAGTTAAACTTGCTTCTGAAAGCTCAACCTCCGGGGAGTTTGTTTGGCAGAGATATAGAACACACTTTTCCAAGCCTGTTGGAAGGCATTTGCAGTTTCATTTCGCGTCTAAATTCCCAAACCAAACTGCTTGCAGCTCTAACTCCCTTCTAACTTCCACTTCTTCGGTTCAGTGAGATATGCTGGATTCTAAACGGAGAAGCTTCTCTGACGCTTTTTCACAGAGATTTTGAATCTGAAATTTCCAAACCCGTTTCCAACGAAGGCGCCAATGGGCTTCCCCATAGAACTTGCCAACCTGAATTCCTACAGGCTAGATGTGAGAGGCACATTCTGCTGCTTCCTCCCTTAGAGTTAAACTAGCTTCTGAAAGCTCAACCTCCGGGGAGTTTGTTTGGCAGAGATATAGAACACACTTTTCCAAGCCTGTTGGAAGGCATTTGCAGTTTCATTTCGCGTCTAATTTCCCAAACCAAACTGCTTGCAGCTCTAACTCCCTTCTAACTACCACTTCTTCGGTTCAGTGAGATATGCTGGATTCTAAAGGGAGAAGCTTCTCTGACGCTTTTTCACAGAGATTTTGAAACTGAAATCTCCCATGCCGTTTCCACCATAGGCAGCAATGGGCTTCCCCATAGAACTTGCCAACCTGAATTCCTACAGGCTAGATGTGAGAGGCACATTCTGCTGCTTCCTCCCTTAGAGTTAAACTTGCTTCTGAAAGCTCAACCTCCGGGGAGTTTGTTTGGCAGAGATATAGAACACACTTTTCCAAGCCTGTTGGAAGGCATTTGCAGTTTCATTTCGCCTCTAATTTCCCAAACCAAACTGCTTGCAGCTCTAACTCCCTTCTAACTACCACTTCTTCGGTTCAGTGAGATATGCTGGATTCTAAAGGGAGAAGCTTCTCTGACGCTTTTTCACAGAGATTTTGAAACTGAAATTTCCAAACCCGTTTCCAACGAAGGCGCCAATGGGCTTCCCCATAGAACTTGCCAACCTGAATTCCTACAGGCTAGATGTGAGAGGCACATTCTGCTGCTTCCTCCCTTAGAGTTAAACTAGCTTCTGAAAGCTCAACCTCCGGGGAGTTTGTTTGGCAGAGATATAGAACACACTTTTCCAAGCCTGTTGGAAGGCATTTGCAGTTTCATTTCGCGTCTAATTTCCCAAACCAAACTGCTTGCAGCTCTAACTGCCTTCTAACTACCACTTCTTCGGTTCAGTGTGATATGCTGGATTCTAAACGGAGAAGCTTCTCTGACGCTTTTTCACAGAGATTTTGAAACTGAAATCTCCCATGCTGTTTCCACCATAGCCAGCAATGGGCTTCCCCATAGAACTTGCCAACCTGAATTCCTACAGGCTAGATGTGAGAGGCACATTCTGCTGCTTCCTCCCTTAGAGTTAAACTAGCTTCTGAAAGCTCAACCTCCAGGGAGTCTGTTTGGCAGAGATATAGAACACACTTTTCCAAGCCTGTTGGAAGGCATTTGCAGTTTCATTTCGCGTCTAATTTCCCAAACCAAACTGCTTGCAGCTCTAACTGCCTTCTAACTACCACTTCTTCGGTTCAGTGAGATATGCTGGATTCTAAACGGAGAAGCTTCTCTGACGCTTTTTCACAGAGATTTTGAAACTGAAATCTCCCATGCCGTTTCCACCATAGGCAGCAATGGGCTTCCCCATAGAACTTGCCAACCTGAATTCCTACAGGCTAGATGTGAGAGGCACATTCTGCTGCTTCCTCCCTAAGAGTTAAGCTTGCTTGTGAAAGCTCAACCTCCGGGGAGTCTGTTTGGCAGAGATATAGAACACACTTTTCCAAGCCTGTTGGAAGGCCTTTGCAGTGTCATTTCGCATCTAATTTCCCAAACCAAACTGCTTGCAGCTCTAACTCCCTTCTAACTACCACTTCTTCGGTTCAGTGAGATATGCTGGATTCTAAACGGAGAAGCTTCTCTGACGCTTTTTCACAGAGATTTTGAAACTGAAATCTCCCATGCCGTTTCCACCATAGGCAGCAATGGGCTTCCCCATAGAACTTGCCAATCTGAATTCCTACAGGCTAGATGTGAGAGGCACATTCTGCTGCTTCCTCCCTTAGAGTTAAACTTGCTTCTGAAAGCTCAACCTCCGGGGAGTTTGTTTGGCAGAGATATAGAGCACACTTTTCTAAGCCTGTTGGAAGGCATTTGCAGTTTCATTTCGCGTCTAATTTCCCAAACCAAACTGCTTGCAGCTCTAACTGCCTTCTAACTACCACTTCTTCGGTTCAGTGAGATATGCTGGATTCTAAACGGAGAAGCTTCTCTGACGCTTTTTCACAGAGATTTTGAAACTGAAATCTCCCATGCCGTTTCCACCATAGGCAGCAATGGGCTTCCCCATAGAACTTGCCAACCTGAATTCCTACAGGCTAGATGTGAGAGGCACATTCTGCTGCTTCCTCCCTAAGAGTTAAGCTTGCTTGTGAAAGCTCAACCTCCGGGGAGTCTGTTTGGCAGAGATATAGAACACACTTTTCCAAGCCTGTTGGAAGGCCTTTGCAGTGTCATTTCGCATCTAATTTCCCAAACCAAACTGCTTGCAGCTCTAACTCCCTTCTAACTACCACTTCTTCGGTTCAGTGAGATATGCTGGATTCTAAACGGAGAAGCTTCTCTGACGCTTTTTCACAGAGATTTTGAAACTGAAATTTCCAAACCCGTTTCCAACGAAGGCGCCAATGGGCTTCCCCATAGAACTTGCCAACCTGAATTCCTACAGGCTAGATGAGAGAGGCACATTCTGCTGTTTCCTCCCTTAGAGTTAAACTAGCTTCTGAAAGCTCAACCTCCGGGGAGTTTGTTTGGCAGAGATATAGAACACAGTTTTCCAAGCCTGTTGGAAGGCATTTGCAGTTTCATTTCGCGTCTAATTTCCCAAACCAAACTGCTTGCAGCTCTAACTGCCTTCTAACTACCACTTCTTCGGTTCAGTGAGATATGCTGGATTCTAAACGGAGAAGCTTCTCTGACGCTTTTTCACAGAGATTTTGAAACTGAAATCTCCCATGCCGTTTCCACCATAGGCAGCAATGGGCTTCCCCATAGAACTTGCCAACCTGAATTCCTACAGGCTAGATGTGAGAGGCACATTCTGCTGCTTCCTCCCTAAGAGTTAAGCTTGCTTGTGAAAGCTCAACCTCCGGGGAGTCTGTTTGGCAGAGATATAGAACACACTTTTCCAAGCCTGTTGGAAGGCCTTTGCAGTGTCATTTCGCATCTAATTTCCCAAACCAAACTGCTTGCAGCTCTAACTCCCTTCTAACTACCACTTCTTCGGTTCAGTGAGATATGCTGGATTCTAAACGGAGAAGCTTCTCTGACGCTTTTTCACAGAGATTTTGAAACTGAAATTTCCAAACCCGTTTCCAACGAAGGCGCCAATGGGCTTCCCCATAGAACTTGCCAACCTGAATTCCTACAGGCTAGATGTGAGAGGCACATTCTGCTGCTTCCTCCCTTAGAGTTAAACTAGCTTCTGAAAGCTCAACCTCCGGGGAGTTTGTTTGGCAGAGATATAGAACACACTTTTCCAAGCCTGTTGGAAGGCATTTGCAGTTTCATTTCGCGTCTAATTTCCCAAACCAAACTGCTTGCAGCTCTAACTGCCTTCTAACTACCACTTCTTCGGTTCAGTGAGATATGCTGGATTCTAAACGGAGAAGCTTCTCTGACGCTTTTTCACAGAGATTTTGAAACTGAAATCTCCCATGCTGTTTCCACCATAGGCAGCAATGGGCTTCCCCATAGAACTTGCCAACCTGAATTCCTACAGGCTAGATGTGAGAGGCACATTCTGCTGCTTCCTCCCTAACAGTTAAGCTTGCTTCTGAAAGCTCAACCTCCGGGGACTCTGTTTGGCACAGATATAGAACACAATTTTCCAAGCCTGTTGGAAGGCATTTGCAGTTTCATTTCGCGACTAATTTCCCAAACCAAACTGCTTGCAGCTCTAACTCCCTTCTAACTACCACTTCTTCGGTTCAGTGAGATATGCTGGATTCTAAACGGAGAAGCTTCTCTGACGCTTTTTCACAGAGATTTTGAAACTGAAATTTCCAAACCCGTTTCCAACGAAGGCGCCAATGGGCTTCCCCATAGAACTTGCCAACCTGAATTCCTACAGGCTAGATGTGAGAGGCACATTCTGCTGCTTCCTCCCTTAGAGTTAAACTTGCTTCTGAAAGCTCAACCTCCGGGGAGTTTGTTTGGCAGAGATATAGAACACACTTTTCCAAGCCTGTTGGAAGGCATTTGCAGTTTCATTTCGCGACTAATTTCCCAAACCAAACTGCTTGCAGCTCTAACTGCCTTCTAACTACCACTTCTTCGGTTCAGTGAGATATGCTGGATTCTAAACGGAGAAGCTTCTCTGACGCTTTTTCACAGAGATTTTGAAACTGAAATCTCCCATGCCGTTTCCACCATAGGCAGCAATGGGCTTCCCCATAGAACTTGCCAACCTGAATTCCTACAGGCTAGATGTGAGAGGCACATTCTGCTGCTTCCTCCCTAAGAGTTAAGCTTGCTTCTGAAAGCTCAACCTCCGGGGAGTCTGTTTGGCAGAGATATAGAACACACTTTTCCAAGCCTGTTGGAAGGCCTTTGCAGTGTTATTTCGCATCTAATTTCCCAAACCAAACTGCTTGCAGCTCTAACTCCCTTCTAACTACCACTTCTTCGGTTCAGTGAGATATGCTGGATTCTAAACGGAGAAGCTTCTCTGACGCTTTTTCACAGAGATTTTGAAACTGAAATCTCCCATGCCGTTTCCACCATAGGCAGCAATGGGCTTCCCCATAGAACTTGCCAACCTGAATTCCTACAGGCTAGATGTGAGAGGCACATTCTGCTGCTTCCTCCCTTTGAGTTAAACTAGCTTCTGAAAGCTCAACCTCCGGGGAGTTTGTTTGGCAGAGATATAGAACACACTTTTCCAAGCCTGTTGGAAGGCATTTGCAGTTTCATTTCGCGTCTAATTTCCCAAACCAAACTGCTTGCAGCTCTAACTCCCTTCTAACTACCACTTCTTCGGTTCAGTGAGATATGCTGGATTCTAAACGGAGAAGCTTCTCTGACGCTTTTTCACAGAGATTTTGAAACTGAAATCTCCCATGCCGTTTCAACCATAGGCAGCAATGGGCTTCCCCATAGAACTTGCCAACCTGAATTCCTACAGGCTAGATGTGAGAGGCACATTCTGCTGCTTCCGCCCTAAGAGTTAAGCTTGCTTATGAAAGCTCAACCTCCGGGGAGTCTGTTTGGCAGAGATATAGAACACACTTTTCCAAGCCTGTTGGAAGGCCTTTGCAGTGTCATTTCGCATCTAATTTCCCAAACCAAACTGCTTGCAGCTCTAACTCCCTTCTAACTACCACTTCTTCGGTTCAGTGAGATATGCTGGATTCTAAACGGAGAAGCTTCTCTGACGCTTTTTCACAGAGATTTTGAAACTGAAATTTCCAAACCCGTTTCCAACGAAGGCGCCAATGGGCTTCCCCATAGAACTTGCCAACCTGAATTCCTACAGGCTAGATGTGAGAGGCACATTCTGCTGCTTCCTCCCTTAGAGTTAAACTAGCTTCTGAAAGCTCAACCTCCGGGGAGTTTGTTTGGCAGAGATATAGAACACACTTTTCCAAGCCTGTTGGAAGGCATTTGCAGTTTCATTTCGCGTCTAATTTCCCAAACCAAACTGCTTGCAGCTCTAACTGCCTTCTAACTACCACTTCTTCGGTTCAGGGAGATATGCTGGATTCTAAACGGAGAAGCTTCTCTGACGCTTTTTCACAGAGATTTTGAAACTGAAATCTCCCATGCCGTTTCCACCATAGGCAGCAATGGGCTTCCCCATAGAACTTGCCAACCTGAATTCCTACAGGCTAGATGTGAGAGGCACATTCTGCTGCTTCCTCCCTAAGAGTTAAGCTTGCTTCTGAAAGCTCAACCTCCGGGGAGTCTGTTTGGCAGAGATATAGAACACACTTTTCCAAGCCTGTTGGAAGGCCTTTGCAGTGTCATTTCGCATCTAATTTCCCAAACCAAACTGCTTGCAGCTCTAACTCCCTTCTAACTACCACTTCTTCGGTTCAGTGAGATATGCTGGATTCTAAACGGAGAAGCTTCTCTGACGCTTTTTCACAGAGATTTTGAAACTGAAATTTCCAAACCCGTTTCCAACGAAGGCGCCAATGGGCTTCCCCATAGAACTTGCCAACCTGAATTCCTACAGGCTAGATGTGAGAGGCACATTCTGCTGCTTCCTCCCTTAGAGTTAAACTAGCTTCTGAAAGCACAACCTCCGGGGAGTTTGTTTGGCAGAGATATAGAACACACTTTTCCAAGCCTGTTGGAAGGCATTTGCAGTTTCATTTCGCGACTAATTTCCCAAACCAAACTGCTTGCAGCTCTAACTCCCTTCTAACTACCACTTCTTCGGTTCAGTGAGATATGCTGGATCCTAAACGGAGAAGCTTCTCTGACGCTTTTTCACAGAGATTTTGAAACTGAAATCTCCCATGCCGTTTCCACCATAGGCAGCAATGGGCTTCCCCATAGAACTTGCCAACCTGAATTCCTACAGGCTAGATGTGAGAGGCACATTCTGCTGCTTCCTCCCTAAGAGTTAAGCTTGCTACTGAAAGCTCAACCTCCGGGGAGTCTGTTTGGCAGAGATATAGAACACACTTTTCCAAGCCTGTTGGAAGGCCTTTGCAGTGTCATTTCGCATCTAATTTCCCAAACCAAACTGCTTGCAGCTCTAACTCCCTTCTAACTACCACTTCTTCGGTTCAGTGAGATATGCTGGATTCTAAACGGAGAAGCTTCTCTGACGCTTTTTCACAGAGATTTTGAAACTGAAATCTCCCATGCCGTTTCCACCATAGGCAGCAATGGTCTTCCCCATAGAACTTGCCAACCTGAATTCCTACAGGCTAGATGTGAGAGGCACATTCTGCTGCTTCCTCCCTTAGAGTTAAACTTGCTTCTGAAAGCTCAACCTCCGGGGAGTTTGTTTGGCAGAGATATAGAACACACTTTTCCAAGCCTGTTGGAAGGCATTTGCAGTTTCATTTCGCGTCTAAATTCCCAAACCAAACTGCTTGCAGCTCTAACTGCCTTCTAACTTCCACTTCTTCGGTTCAGTGAGATATGCTGGATTCTAAACGGAGAAGCTTCTCTGACGCTTTTTCACAGAGATTTTGAATCTGAAATTTCCAAACCCGTTTCCAACGAAGGCGCCAATGGGCTTCCCCATAGAACTTGCCAACCTGAATTCCTACAGGCTAGATGTGAGAGGCACATTCTGCTGCTTCCTCCCTTAGAGTTAAACTAGCTTCTGAAAGCTCAACCTCCGGGGAGTTTGTTTGGCAGAGATATAGAACACACTTTTCCAAGCCTGTTGGAAGGCATTTGCAGTTTCATTTCGCGTCTAATTTCCCAAACCAAACTGCTTGCAGCTCTAACTCCCTTCTAACTACCACTTCTTCGGTTCAGTGAGATATGCTGGATTCTAAAGGGAGAAGCTTCTCTGACGCTTTTTCACAGAGATTTTGAAACTGAAATCTCCCATGCCGTTTCCACCATAGGCAGCAATGGGCTTCCCCATAGAACTTGCCAACCTGAATTCCTACAGGCTAGATGTGAGAGGCACATTCTGCTGCTTCCTCCCTTAGAGTTAAACTTGCTTCTGAAAGCTCAACCTCCGGGGAGTTTGTTTGGCAGAGATATAGAACACACTTTTCCAAGCCTGTTGGAAGGCATTTGCAGTTTCATTTCGCCTCTAATTTCCCAAACCAAACTGCTTGCAGCTCTAACTCCCTTCTAACTACCACTTCTTCGGTTCAGTGAGATATGCTGGATTCTAAAGGGAGAAGCTTCTCTGACGCTTTTTCACAGAGATTTTGAAACTGAAATTTCCAAACCCGTTTCCAACGAAGGCGCCAATGGGCTTCCCCATAGAACTTGCCAACCTGAATTCCTACAGGCTAGATGTGAGAGGCACATTCTGCTGCTTCCTCCCTTAGAGTTAAACTAGCTTCTGAAAGCTCAACCTCCGGGGAGTTTGTTTGGCAGAGATATAGAACACACTTTTCCAAGCCTGTTGGAAGGCATTTGCAGTTTCATTTCGCGTCTAATTTCCCAAACCAAACTGCTTGCAGCTCTAACTGCCTTCTAACTACCACTTCTTCGGTTCAGTGTGATATGCTGGATTCTAAACGGAGAAGCTTCTCTGACGCTTTTTCACAGAGATTTTGAAACTGAAATCTCCCATGCTGTTTCCACCATAGCCAGCAATGGGCTTCCCCATAGAACTTGCCAACCTGAATTCCTACAGGCTAGATGTGAGAGGCACATTCTGCTGCTTCCTCCCTTAGAGTTAAACTAGCTTCTGAAAGCTCAACCTCCAGGGAGTCTGTTTGGCAGAGATATAGAACACACTTTTCCAAGCCTGTTGGAAGGCATTTGCAGTTTCATTTCGCGTCTAATTTCCCAAACCAAACTGCTTGCAGCTCTAACTGCCTTCTAACTACCACTTCTTCGGTTCAGTGAGATATGCTGGATTCTAAACGGAGAAGCTTCTCTGACGCTTTTTCACAGAGATTTTGAAACTGAAATCTCCCATGCCGTTTCCACCATAGGCAGCAATGGGCTTCCCCATAGAACTTGCCAACCTGAATTCCTACAGGCTAGATGTGAGAGGCACATTCTGCTGCTTCCTCCCTAAGAGTTAAGCTTGCTTGTGAAAGCTCAACCTCCGGGGAGTCTGTTTGGCAGAGATATAGAACACACTTTTCCAAGCCTGTTGGAAGGCCTTTGCAGTGTCATTTCGCATCTAATTTCCCAAACCAAACTGCTTGCAGCTCTAACTCCCTTCTAACTACCACTTCTTCGGTTCAGTGAGATATGCTGGATTCTAAACGGAGAAGCTTCTCTGACGCTTTTTCACAGAGATTTTGAAACTGAAATCTCCCATGCCGTTTCCACCATAGGCAGCAATGGGCTTCCCCATAGAACTTGCCAATCTGAATTCCTACAGGCTAGATGTGAGAGGCACATTCTGCTGCTTCCTCCCTTAGAGTTAAACTTGCTTCTGAAAGCTCAACCTCCGGGGAGTTTGTTTGGCAGAGATATAGAGCACACTTTTCTAAGCCTGTTGGAAGGCATTTGCAGTTTCATTTCGCGTCTAATTTCCCAAACCAAACTGCTTGCAGCTCTAACTGCCTTCTAACTACCACTTCTTCGGTTCAGTGAGATATGCTGGATTCTAAACGGAGAAGCTTCTCTGACGCTTTTTCACAGAGATTTTGAAACTGAAATCTCCCATGCCGTTTCCACCATAGGCAGCAATGGGCTTCCCCATAGAACTTGCCAACCTGAATTCCTACAGGCTAGATGTGAGAGGCACATTCTGCTGCTTCCTCCCTAAGAGTTAAGCTTGCTTGTGAAAGCTCAACCTCCGGGGAGTCTGTTTGGCAGAGATATAGAACACACTTTTCCAAGCCTGTTGGAAGGCCTTTGCAGTGTCATTTCGCATCTAATTTCCCAAACCAAACTGCTTGCAGCTCTAACTCCCTTCTAACTACCACTTCTTCGGTTCAGTGAGATATGCTGGATTCTAAACGGAGAAGCTTCTCTGACGCTTTTTCACAGAGATTTTGAAACTGAAATTTCCAAACCCGTTTCCAACGAAGGCGCCAATGGGCTTCCCCATAGAACTTGCCAACCTGAATTCCTACAGGCTAGATGAGAGAGGCACATTCTGCTGCTTCCTCCCTTAGAGTTAAACTAGCTTCTGAAAGCTCAACCTCCGGGGAGTTTGTTTGGCAGAGATATAGAACACACTTTTCCAAGCCTGTTGGAAGGCATTTGCAGTTTCATTTCGCGTCTAATTTCCCAAACCAAACTGCTTGCAGCTCTAACTGCCTTCTAACTACCACTTCTTCGGTTCAGTGAGATATGCTGGATTCTAAACGGAGAAGCTTCTCTGACGCTTTTTCACAGAGATTTTGAAACTGAAATCTCCCATGCCGTTTCCACCATAGGCAGCAATGGGCTTCCCCATAGAACTTGCCAACCTGAATTCCTACAGGCTAGATGTGAGAGGCACATTCTGCTGCTTCCTCCCTAAGAGTTAAGCTTGCTTGTGAAAGCTCAACCTCCGGGGAGTCTGTTTGGCAGAGATATAGAACACACTTTTCCAAGCCTGTTGGAAGGCCTTTGCAGTGTCATTTCGCATCTAATTTCCCAAACCAAACTGCTTGCAGCTCTAACTCCCTTCTAACTACCACTTCTTCGGTTCAGTGAGATATGCTGGATTCTAAACGGAGAAGCTTCTCTGACGCTTTTTCACAGAGATTTTGAAACTGAAATTTCCAAACCCGTTTCCAACGAAGGCGCCAATGGGCTTCCCCATAGAACTTGCCAACCTGAATTCCTACAGGCTAGATGTGAGAGGCACATTCTGCTGCTTCCTCCCTTAGAGTTAAACTAGCTTCTGAAAGCTCAACCTCCGGGGAGTTTGTTTGGCAGAGATATAGAACACACTTTTCCAAGCCTGTTGGAAGGCATTTGCAGTTTCATTTCGCGTCTAATTTCCCAAACCAAACTGCTTGCAGCTCTAACTGCCTTCTAACTACCACTTCTTCGGTTCAGTGAGATATGCTGGATTCTAAACGGAGAAGCTTCTCTGACGCTTTTTCACAGAGATTTTGAAACTGAAATCTCCCATGCTGTTTCCACCATAGGCAGCAATGGGCTTCCCCATAGAACTTGCCAACCTGAATTCCTACAGGCTAGATGTGAGAGGCACATTCTGCTGCTTCCTCCCTAACAGTTAAGCTTGCTTCTGAAAGCTCAACCTCCGGGGACTCTGTTTGGCACAGATATAGAACACAATTTTCCAAGCCTGTTGGAAGGCATTTGCAGTTTCATTTCGCTACTAATTTCCCAAACCAAACTGCTTGCAGCTCTAACTCCCTTCTAACTACCACTTCTTCGGTTCAGTGAGATATGCTGGATTCTAAACGGAGAAGCTTCTCTGACGCTTTTTCACAGAGATTTTGAAACTGAAATCTCCCATGCCGTTTCCACCATAGGCAGCAATGGGCTTCCCCATAGAACTTGCCAACCTGAATTCCTACAGGCTAGATGTGAGAGGCACATTCTGCTGCTTCCTCCCTAACAGTTAAGCTTGCTTCTCAAAGCTCAACCTCCGGGGACTCTGTTTGGCAGAGATATAGAACACACTTTTCCAAGCCTGTTGGAAGGCCTTTGCAGTGTCATTTCGCATCTAATTTCCCAAACCAAACTGCTTGCAGCTCTAACTCCCTTCTAACTACCACTTCTTCGGTTCAGTGAGATATGCTGGATTCTAAACGGAGAAGCTTCTCTGACGCTTTTTCACAGAGATTTTGAAACTGAAATTACCAAACCCGTTTCCAACGAAGGCGCCAATGGGCTTCCCCATAGAACTTGCCAACCTGAATTCCTACAGGCTAGATGTGAGAGGCACATTCTGCTGCTTCCTCCCTTAGAGTTAAACTTGCTTCTGAAAGCTCAACCTCCGGGGAGTTTGTTTGGCAGAGATATAGAACACACTTTTCCAAGCCTGTTGGAAGGCATTTGCAGTTTCATTTCGCGACTAATTTCCCAAACCAAACTGCTTGCAGCTCTAACTGCCTTCTAACTACCACTTCTTCGGTTCAGTGAGATATGCTGGATTCTAAACGGAGAAGCTTCTCTGACGCTTTTTCACAGAGATTTTGAAACTGAAATCTCCCATGCCGTTTCCACCATAGGCAGCAATGGGCTTCCCCATAGAACTTGCCAACCTGAATTCCTACAGGCTAGATGTGAGAGGCACATTCTGCTGCTTCCTCCCTAAGAGTTAAGCTTGCTTCTGAAAGCTCAACCTCCGGGGAGTCTGTTTGGCAGAGATATAGAACACACTTTTCCAAGCCTGTTGGAAGGCCTTTGCAGTGTTATTTCGCATCTAATTTCCCAAACCAAACTGCTTGCAGCTCTAACTCCCTTCTAACTACCACTTCTTCGGTTCAGTGAGATATGCTGGATTCTAAACGGAGAAGCTTCTCTGACGCTTTTTCACAGAGATTTTGAAACTGAAATCTCCCATGCCGTTTCCACCATAGGCAGCAATGGGCTTCCCCATAGAACTTGCCAACCTGAATTCCTACAGGCTAGATGTGAGAGGCACATTCTGCTGCTTCCTCCCTTTGAGTTAAACTAGCTTCTGAAAGCTCAACCTCCGGGGAGTTTGTTTGGCAGAGATATAGAACACACTTTTCCAAGCCTGTTGGAAGGCATTTGCAGTTTCATTTCGCGTCTAATTTCCCAAACCAAACTGCTTGCAGCTCTAACTCCCTTCTAACTACCACTTCTTCGGTTCAGTGAGATATGCTGGATTCTAAACGGAGAAGCTTCTCTGACGCTTTTTCACAGAGATTTTGAAACTGAAATCTCCCATGCCGTTTCCACCATAGGCAGCAATGGGCTTCCCCATAGAACTTGCCAACCTGAATTCCTACAGGCTAGATGTGAGAGGCACATTCTGCTGCTTCCTCCCTAAGAGTTAAGCTTGCTTCTGAAAGCTCAACCTCCGGGGAGTCTGTTTGGCAGAGATATAGAACACACTTTTCCAAGCCTGTTGGAAGGCCTTTGCAGTGTTATTTCGCATCTAATTTCCCAAACCAAACTGCTTGCAGCTCTAACTCCCTTCTAACTACCACTTCTTCGGTTCAGTGAGATATGCTGGATTCTAAACGGAGAAGCTTCTCTGACGCTTTTTCACAGAGATTTTGAAACTGAAATCTCCCATGCCGTTTCCACCATAGGCAGCAATGGGCTTCCCCATAGAACTTGCCAACCTGAATTCCTACAGGCTAGATGTGAGAGGCACATTGTGCTGCTTCCTCCCTTAGAGTTAAACTAGCTTCTGAAAGCTCAACCTCCAGGGAGTCTGTTTGGCAGAGATATAGAACACACTTTTCCAAGCCTGTTGGAAGGCATTTGCAGTTTCATTTCGCGTCTAATTTCCCAAACCAAACTACTTGCAGCTCTAACTGCCTTCTAACTACCACTTCTTCGGTTCAGTGAGATATGCTGGATTCTAAACGGAGAAGCTTCTCTGACGCTTTTTCACAGAGATTTTGAAACTGAAATCTCCCATGCCGTTTCCACCATAGGCAGCAATGGGCTTCCCCATAGAACTTGCCAACCTGAATTCCTACAGGCTACATGTGAGAGGCACATTCTGCTGCTTCCTCCCTTAGAGTTAAACTAGCTTCTGAAAGCTCAACCTCCGGGGAGTTTGTTTGGCAGAGATATAGAACACACTTTTCCAAGCCTGTTGGAAGGCATTTGCAGTGTCATTTCGCGTCTAATTTCCCAAACCAAACTGCTTGCAGCTCTAACTCCCTTCTAACTACCACTTCTTCGGTTCAGTGAGATATGCTGGATTCTAAACGGAGAAGCTTCTCTGACGCTTTTTCACAGAGATTTTGAAACTGAAATCTCCCATGCCGTTTCCACCATAGGCAGAAATGGGCTTCCCCATAGAACTTGCCAACCTGAATTCCTACAGGCTAGATGTGAGAGGCACATTTTGCTGCTTCCTCCCTAAGAGTTAAGCTTGCTTGTGAAAGCTCAACCTCCGGGGAGTCTGTTTGGCAGAGATATAGAACACAGTTTTCCAAGCCTGTTGGAAGGCCTTTGCAGTGTCATTTCGCATCTAATTTCCCAAACCAAACTGCTTGCAGCTCTAACTCCCTTCTAACTACCACTTCTTCGGTTCAGTGAGATATGCTGGATTCTAAACGGAGAAGCTTCTCTGACGCTTTATCACAGAGATTTTGAAAGTGAAATTTCCAAACCCGTTTCCAACGAAGGCGCCAATGGGCTTCCCCATAGAACTTGCCAACCTGAATTCCTACAGGCTAGATGTGAGAGGCACATTCTGCTGCTTCTTCCCTTAGAGTTAAACTAGCTTCTGAAAGCTCAACCTCCGGGGAGTTTGTTTGGCAGAGATATAGAACACACTTTTCCAAGCCTGTTGGAAGGCATTTGCAGTTTCATTTCGCGACTAATTTCCCAAACCAAACTGCTTGCAGCTCTAACTCCCTTCTAACTACCACTTCTTCGGTTCAGTGAGATATGCTGGATTCTAAACGGAGAAGCTTCTCTGACGCTTTTTCACAGAGATTTTGAAAGTGAAATTTCCAAACCCGTTTCCAACGAAGGCGCCAATGGGCTTCCCCATAGAACTTGCCAACCTGGATTCCTACAGGCTAGATGAGAGAGGCACATTCTGCTGCTTCTTCCCTTAGAGTTAAACTAGCTTCTGAAAGCTCAACCTCCGGGGAGTTTGTTTGGCAGAGATATAGAACACACTTTTCCAAGCCTGTTGGAAGGCATTTGCAGTTTCATTTCGCGTCTAATTTCCCAAACCAAACTGCTTGCAGCTCTAACTCCCTTCTAACTACCACTTCTTCGGTTCAGTGAGATATGCTGGATTCTAAACGGAGAAGCTTCTCTGACGCTTTTTCACAGAGATTTTGAAACTGAAATCTCCCATGCCGTTTCCACCATAGGCAGCAATGGGCTTCCCCATAGAACTTGCCAACCTGAATTCCTACAGGCTAGATGTGAGAGGCACATTCTGCTGCTTCCTCCCTAACAGTTAAGCTTGCTTCTGAAAGCTCAACCTCCGGGGACTCTGTTTGGCACAGATATAGAACACACTTTTCCAAGCCTGTTGGAAGGCCTTTGCAGTGTCATTTCGCATCTAATTTCCAAAACCAAACTGCTTGCAGCTCTAACTGCCTTCTAACTACCACTTCTTCGGTTCAGTGAGATATGCTGGATTCTAAACGGAGAAGCTTCTCTGACGCTTTTTCACAGAGATTTTGAAACTGAAATCTCCCATGCCGTTTCCACCATAGGCAGCAATGGGCATCCCCATAGAACTTGCCAACCTGAATTCCTACAGGCTAGATGTGAGAGGCACATTCTGCTGCTTCGTCCCTTAGAGTTAAACTTGCTTCTGAAAGCTCAACCTCCGGGGAGTTTGTTTGGCAGAGATATAGAACACACTTTTCCAAGCCTGTTGGAAGGCATTTGCAGTTTCATTTCGCGTCTAATTTCCCAAACCAAACTGCTTGCAGCTCAAACTCCCTTCTAACTACCACTTCTTCGGTTCAGTGAGATATGCTGGATTCTAAACGGAGAACCTTCTCTGACGCTTTTTCACAGAGATTTTGAAACTGAAATATCCAAACCTGTTTCCAACGAAGGCGCCAATGGGCTTCCCCATAGAACTTGCCAACCTGAATTCCTACAGGCTAGATGTGAGAGGCACATTCTGCTGCTTCCTCCCTTAGAGTTAAACTAGCTTCTGAAAGCTCAACCTCCGGGGAGTTTGTTTGGCAGAGATATAGAACACACTTTTCCAAGCCTGTTGGTAGGCATTTGCAGTTTCATTTCGCGTCTAATTTTCCAAACCAAACTGCTTGCAGCTCTAACTCCCTTCTAACTACCACTTCTTCGGTTCAGTGAGATATGCTGGATTCTCAACGGAGAAGCTTCTCTGACGCTTTTTCACAGAGATTTTGAAACTGAAATCTCCCATGCCGTTTCCACCATAGGCAGCAATGGGCTTCCCCATAGAACTTGCCAACCTGAATTCCTACAGGCTAGATGTGAGAGGCACATTCTGCTGCTTCCTCCCTTAGAGTTAAACTAGCTTCTGAAAGCTCAACCTCCGGGGAGTTTGTTTGGCAGAGATATAGAACACACTTTTCCAAGCCTGTTGGAAGGCATTTGCAGTTTCATTTCGCGTCTAATTTCCCAAACCAAACTGCTTGCAGCTCTAACTCCCTTCTAACTACCACTTCTTCGGTTCAGTGAGATATGCTGGATTCTAAACGGCGAAGCTTCTCTGACGCTTTTTCACAGAGATTTTGAAACTGAAATCTCCCATGCCGTTTCCACCATAGGCAGCAATGGGCTTCCCCATAGAACTTGCCAACCTGAATTCCTACAGGCTAGATGTGAGAGGCACATTCTGCTGCTTCCTCCCTTAGAGTTAAACTTGCTTCTGAAAGCTCAACCTCCGGGGAGTTTGTTTGGCAGAGATATAGAACACACTTTTCCAAGCCTGTTGGAAGGCATTTGCAGTTTCATTTCGCGTCTAATTTCCCAAACCAAACTGCTTGCAGCTCTAACTGCCTTCTAACTACCACTTCTTCGGTTCAGTGAGATATGCTGGATTCTAAACGGAGAAGCTTCTATGACGCTTTTTCACAGAGATTTTGAAACTGAAATTTCCAAACCCGTTTCCAACGAAGGCGCCAATGGGCTTCCCCATAGAACTTGCCAACCTGAATTCCTACAGGCTAGATGTGAGAGGCACATTCTGCTGCTTCCTCCCTTAGAGTTAAACTAGCTTCTGAAAGCTCAACCTCCAGGGAGTCTGTTTTGCAGAGATATAGAACACACTTTTCCAAGCCTGTTGGAAGGCATTTGCAGTTTCATTTGGCGACTAATTTCCCAAACCAAACTGCTTGCAGCTCTAACTCCCTTCTAACTACCAATTCTTCGGTTCAGTGAGATATGCTGGATTCTAAACGGAGAAGCTTCTCTGACGCTTTTTCACAGAGATTTTGAAACTGAAATCTCCCATGCCGTTTCCACCATAGGCAGCAATGGGCTTCCCCATAAAACTTGCCAACCTGAATTCCTACAGGCTAGATGTGAGAGGCACATTCTTTTGCTTCCTCCCTTAGAGTTAAACTTGCTTCTGCTTCTGAAAGCTCAACCTCCGGGGAGTTTGTTTGGCAGAGATATAGAACACACTTTTCCAAGCCTGTTGGAAGGCATTTGCAGTTTCATTTCGCGTCTAATTTCCCAAACCAAACTGCTTGCAGCTCTAACTCCCTTCTAACTACCACTTCTTCGGTTCAGTGAGATATGCTGGATTCTAAACGGAGAAGCTTCTCTGACGCTTTTTCACAGAGATTTTGAAACTGAAATTTCCAAACCCGTTTCCAACGAAGGCGCCAATGGGCTTCCCCATAGAACTTGCCAACCTGAATTCCTACAGGCTAGATGTGAGAGGCACATTCTGCTGCTTCCCCCCTTAGAGTTAAACTAGCTTCTGAAAGCTCAACCTCCGGGGAGTTTGTTTGGCAGAGATATAGAACACACTTTTCCAAGCCTGTTGGAAGGCATTTGCAGTTTCATTTGGCGACTAATTTCCCAAACCAAACTGCTTGCAGCTCTAACTCCCTTCTAACTACCACTTCTTCGGTTCAGTGAGATATGCTGGATTCTAAACGGAGAAGCTTCTCTGACGCTTTTTCACAGAGATTTTGAAACTGAAATCTCCCATGCCGTTTCCACCATAGGCAGCAATGGGCTTCCCCATAGAACTTGCCAACCTGAATTCCTACAGGCGAGATGTGAGAGGCACATTCTGCTGTTTCCTCCCTTAGAGTTAAACTTGCTTCTGAAAGCTCAACCTCCGGGGAGTTTGTTTGGCAGAGATATAGAACACACTTTTCCAAGCCTGTTGGAAGGCCTTTGCAGTGTCATTTCGCGTCTAATTTCCCAAACCAAACTGCTTGCAGCTCTAACTCCCTTCTAACTACCACTTCTTCGGTTCAGTGAGATATGCTGGATTCTAAACGGAGAAGCTTCTCTGACGCTTTTTCACAGAGATTTTGAAACTGAAATTTCCAAACCCGTTTCCAACGAAGGCGCCAATGGGCTTCCCCATAGAACTTGCCAACCTGAATTCCTACAGGCTAGATGTGAGAGGCACATTCTGCTGCTTCCTCCCTTAGAGTTAATCTAGCTTCTGAAAGCTCAACTTCCGGGGAGTTTGTTTGGCAGAGATATAGAACACACTTTTCCAAGCCTGTTGGAAGGCATTTGCAGTGTCATTTCGCGTCTAATTTCCCAAACCAAACTGCTTGCAGCTCTAACTGCCTTCTAACTACCACTTCTTCGGTTCAGTGAGATATGCTGGATTCTAAACGGAGAAGCTTCTCTGACGCTTTTTCACAGAGATTTTGAAACTGAAATCTCCCATGCTGTTTCCACCATAGGCAGCAATGGGCTTCCCCATAGAACTTGCCAACCTGAATTCCTACAGGCTAGATGTGAGAGGCACATTCTGCTGCTTCCTCCCTAACAGTTAAGCTTGCTTCTGAAAGCTCAACCTCCGGGGACTCTGTTTGGCACAGATATAGAACACACTTTTCCAAGCCTGTTGGAAGGCATTTGCAGTTTCATTTCGCGTCTAATTTCCCAAACCAAACTGCTTGCAGCTCAAACTCCCTTCTAACTACCACTTCTTCGGTTCAGTGAGATATGCTGGATTCTAAACGGAGAAGCTTCTCTGACGCTTTTTCACAGAGATTTTGAAACTGAAATCTCCCATGCCGTTTCCACCATAGGCAGCAATGGGCTTCCCCATAGAACTTGCCAACCTGAATTCCTACAGGCTAGATGTTAGAGGCACATTCTGCTGCTTCCTCCCTAAGAGTTAAGCTTGCTTCTGAAAGCTCAACCTCCGGGGAGTCTGTTTGGCAGAGATATAGAACACACTTTTCCAAGCCTGTTGGAAGGCCTTTGCAGTGTTATTTCGCATCTAATTTCCCAAACCAAACTGCTTGCAGCTCTAACTCCCTTCTAACTACCACTTCTTCGGTTCAGTGAGATATGCTGGATTCTAAACGGAGAAGCTTCTCTGACGCTTTTTCACAGAGATTTTGAAACTGAAATCTCCCATGCCGTTTCCACCATAGGCAGCAATGGGCTTCCCCATAGAACTTGCCAACCTGAATTCCTACAGGCTAGATGTGAGAGGCACATTCTGCTGCTTCCTCCCTTTGAGTTAAACTAGCTTCTGAAAGCTCAACCTCCGGGGAGTTTGTTTGGCAGAGATATAGAACACACTTTTCCAAGCCTGTTGGAAGGCATTTGCAGTTTCATTTCGCGTCTAATTTCCCAAACCAAACTGCTTGCAGCTCTAACTCCCTTCTAACTACCACTTCTTCGGTTCAGTGAGATATGCTGGATTCTAAACGGAGAAGCTTCTCTGACGCTTTTTCACAGAGATTTTGAAACTGAAATCTCCCATGCCGTTTCCACCATAGGCAGCAATGGGCTTCCCCATAGAACTTGCCAACCTGAATTCCTACAGGCTAGATGTGAGAGGCACATTGTGCTGCTTCCTCCCTTAGAGTTAAACTAGCTTCTGAAAGCTCAACCTCCAGGGAGTCTGTTTGGCAGAGATATAGAACACACTTTTCCAAGCCTGTTGGAAGGCATTTGCAGTTTCATTTCGCGTCTAATTTCCCAAACCAAACTGCTTGCAGCTCTAACTGCCTTCTAACTACCACTTCTTCGGTTCAGTGAGATATGCTGGATTCTAAACGGAGAAGCTTTTCTGACGCTTTTTCACAGAGATTTTGAAACTGAAATCTCCCATGCCGTTTCTAGCATAGGCAGCAATGGGCTTCCCCATAGAACTTGCCAACCTGAATTCCTACAGGCTAGATGTGAGAGGCACATTCTGCTGCTTCCTCCCTTAGAGTTAAACTAGCTTCTGAAAGCTCAACCTCCGGGGAGTTTGTTTGGCAGAGATATAGAACACACTTTTCCAAGCCTGTTGGAAGGCATTTGCAGTGTCATTTCGCGTCTAATTTCCCAAACCAAACTGCTTGCAGCTCTAACTCCCTTCTAACTACCACTTCTTCGGTTCAGTGAGATATGCTGGATTCTAAACGGAGAAGCTTCTCTGACGCTTTTTCACAGAGATTTTGAAACTGAAATCTCCCATGCCGTTTCCACCATAGGCAGAAATGGGCTTCCCCATAGAACTGGCCAACCTGAATTCCTACAGGCTAGATGTGAGAGGCACATTCTGCTGCTTCCTCCCTTAGAGTTAAACTTGCTGCTGAAAGCTCAACCTCCGGGGAGTCTGTTTGGCAGAGATATAGAACACACTTTTCCAAGCCTGTTGGAAGGCATTTGCAGTTTCATTTCGCGTCTAATTTCCCAAACCAAACTGCTTGCAGCTCTAACTCCCTTCTAACTACCACTTCTTCGGTTCAGTGAGATATGCTGGATTCTAAACGGAGAAGCTTCTCTGACGCTTTTTACAGAGATTTTGAAACTGAAATCTCCCATGCCGTTTCCACCATAGGCAGCAATGGGCTTCCCCATAGAACTTGCCAACCTGAATTCCTACAGGCTAGATGTGAGAGGCACATTCCGCTGCTTCCTCCCTTAGAGTTAAACTAGCTTCTGAAAGCTCAAACTCCAGGGAGTCTGTTTGGCAGAGATATAGAACACACTTTTCCAAGCCTGTTGGAAGGCATTTGCAGTTTCATTTCGCGTCTAATTTCCCAAACCAAACTGCTTGCAGCTCTAACTGCCTTCTAACTACCACTTCTTCGGTTCAGTGAGATATGCTGGATTCTAAACGGAGAAGCTTCTCTGACGCTTTTTCACAGAGATTTTGAAACTGAAATCTCCCATGCCGTTTCCACCATAGGCAGCAATGGGCTTCCCCATAGAACTTGCCAACCTGAATTCCTACAGGCTAGATGTGAGAGGCACATTTTGCTGCTTCCTCCCTAAGAGTTAAGCTTGCTTGTGAAAGCTCAACCTCCGGGGAGTCTGTTTGGCAGAGATATAGAACACACTTTTCCAAGCCTGTTGGAAGGCCTTTGCAGTGTCATTTCGCATCTAATTTCCCAAACCAAACTGCTTGCAGCTCTAACTCCCTTCTAACTACCACTTCTTCGGTTCAGTGAGATATGCTGGATTCTAAACGGAGAAGCTTCTCTGACGCTTTTTCACAGAGATTTTGAAACTGAAATTTCCAAACCCGTTTCCAACGAAGGCGCCAATGGGCTTCCCCATAGAACTTGCCAACCTGAATTCCTACAGGCTAGATGTGAGAGGCACATTCTGCTGCTTCCTCCCTTAGAGTTAAACTAGCTTCTGAAAGCTCAACCTCCGGGTAATTTGTTTGGCAGAGATATAGAACACACTTTTCCAAGCCTGTTGGAAGGCATTTGCAGTTTCATTTCGCGACTAATTTCCCAAACCAAACTGCTTGCAGCTCTAACTCCCTTCTAACTACCACTTCTTCGGTTCAGTGAGATATGCTGGATTCTAAACGGAGAAGCTTCTCTGACGCTTTTTCACAGAGATTTTGAAACTGAAATTTCCAAACCCGTTTCCAACGAAGGCGCCAATGGGCTTCCCCATAGAACTTGCCAACCTGAATTCCTACAGGCTAGATGAGAGAGGCACATTCTGCTGCTTCTTCCCTTAGAGTTAAACTAGCTTCTGAAAGCTCAACCTCCGGGGAGTTTGTTTGGCAGAGATATAGAACACACTTTTCCAAGCCTGTTGGAAGGCATTTGCAGTTTCATTTCGCGTCTAATTTCCCAAACCAAACTGCTTGCAGCTCTAACTCCCTTCTAATAACCACTTCTTCGGTTCAGTGAGATATGCTGGATTCTAAACGGAGAAGCTTCTCTGACGCTTTTTCACAGAGATTTTGAAACTGAAATCTCCCATGCCGTTTCCACCATAGGCAGCAATGGGCTTCCCCATAGAACTTGCCAACCTGAATTCCTACAGGCTAGATGTGAGAGGCACATTCTGCTGCTTCCTCCCTAACAGTTAAGCTTGCTTCTGAAAGCTCAACCTCCGGGGACTCTGTTTGGCACAGATATAGAACACACTTTTCCAAGCCTGTTGGAAGGCCTTTGCAGTGTCATTTCGCATCTAATTTCCAAAACCAAACTGCTTGCAGCTCTAACTGCCTTCTAACTACCACTTCTTCGGTTCAGTGAGATATGCTGGATTCTAAACGGAGAAGCTTCTCTGACGCTTTTTCACAGAGATTTTGAAACTGAAATCTCCCATGCCGTTTCCACCATAGGCAGCAATGGGCTTCCCCATAGAACTTGCCAACCTGAATTCCTACAGGCTAGATGTGAGAGGCACATTCTGCTGCTTCGTCCCTTAGAGTTAAACTTGCTTCTGAAAGCTCAACCTCCGGGGAGTTTGTTTGGCAGAGATATAGAACACACTTTTCCAAGCCTGTTGGAAGGCATTTGCAGTTTCATTTCGCGTCTAATTTCCCAAACCAAACTGCTTGCAGCTCTAACTCCCTTCTAACTACCACTTCTTCGGTTCAGTGAGATATGCTGGATTCTAAACGGAGAAGCTTCTCTTACGCTTTTTCACAGAGATTTTGAAACTGAAATCTCCCATGCCGTTTCCACCATAGGCAGCAATGGGCTTCCCCATAGAACTTGCCAACCTGAATTCCTACAGGCTAGATGTGAGAGGCACATTCTGCTGCTTCCTCCCTTAGAGTTAAACTTGCTTCTGAAAGCTCAACCTCCGGGGAGTTTGTTTGGCAGAGATATAGAACACACTTTTCCAAGCCTGTTGGAAGGCATTTGCAGTTTCATTTCGCGTCTAATTTCCCAAACCAAACTGCTTGCAGCTCTAACTGCCTTCTAACTACCACTTCTTCGGTTCAGTGAGATATGCTGGATTCTAAAGGGAGAAGCTTCTCTGACGCTTTTTCACAGAGATTTTGAAACTGAAATTTCCAAACCCGTTTCCAACGAAGGCGCCAATGGGCTTCCCCATAGAACTTGCCAACCTGAATTCCTACAGGCTAGATGTGAGAGGCACATTCTGCTGCTTCCTCCCTTAGAGTTAAACTAGCTTCTGAAAGCTCAACCTCCGGGGAGTTTGTTTGGCAGAGATATAGAACACACTTTTCCAAGCCTGTTGGAAGGCATTTGCAGTTTCATTTGGCGACTAATTTCCCAAACCAAACTGCTTGCAGCTCTAACTCCCTTCTAACTACCACTTCTTCGGTTCAGTGAGATATGCTGGATTCTAAACGGAGAAGCTTCTCTGACGCTTTTTCACAGAGATTTTGAAACTGAAATCTCCCATGCCGTTTCCACCATAGGCAGCAATGGGCTTCCCCATAGAACTTGCCAACCTGAATTCCTACAGGCTAGATGTGAGAGGCACATTCTTCTGCTTCCTCCATTAGAGTTAAACTTGCTTCTGCTTCTGAAAGCTCAACCTCCGGGGAGTTTGTTTGGCAGAGATATAGAACACACTTTTCCAAGCCTGTTGGAAGGCATTTGCAGTTTCATTTCGCGTCTAATTTCCCAAACCAAACTGCTTGCAGCTCTAACTCCCTTCTAACTACCACTTCTTCGGTTCAGTGAGATATGCTGGATTCTAAACGGAGAAGCTTCTCTGACGCTTTTTCACAGAGATTTTGAAACTGAAATCTCCCATGCCGTTTCCACCATAGGCAGCAATGGGCTTCCCCATAGAACTTGCCAACCTGAATTCCTACAGGCTAGATGTGAGAGGCACATTCTGCTGCTTCCTCCCTAACAGTTAAGCTTGCTTCTCAAAGCTCAACCTCCGGGGACTCTGTTTGGCACAGATATAGAACACACTTTTCCAAGCCTGTTGGAAGGCCTTTGCAGTGTCATTTCGCATCTAATTTCCAAAACCAAACTGCTTGCAGCTCTAACTGCCTTCTAACTACCACTTCTTCGGTTCAGTGAGATATGCTGGATTCTAAACGGAGAAGCTTCTCTGACGCTTTTTCACAGAGATTTTGAAACTGAAATCTCCCATGCCGTTTCCACCATAGGCAGCAATGGGCTTCCCCATAGAACTTGCCAACCTGAATTCCTACAGGCTAGATGTGAGAGGCACATTCTGCTGCTTCGTCCCTTAGAGTTAAACTTGCTTCTGAAAGCTCAACCTCCGGGGAGTTTGTTTGGCAGAGATATAGAACACACTTTTCCAAGCCTGTTGGAAGGCATTTGCAGTTTCATTTCGCGTCTAATTTCCCAAACCAAACTGCTTGCAGCTCTAACTCCCTTCTAACTACCACTTCTTCGGTTCAGTGAGATATGCTGGATTCTAAACGGAGAAGCTTCTCTTACGCTTTTTCACAGAGATTTTGAAACTGAAATCTCCCATGCCGTTTCCACCATAGGCAGCAATGGGCTTCCCCATAGAACTTGCCAACCTGAATTCCTACAGGCTAGATGTGAGAGGCACATTCTGCTGCTTCCTCCCTTAGAGTTAAACTTGCTTCTGAAAGCTCAACCTCCGGGGAGTTTGTTTGGCAGAGATATAGAACACACTTTTCCAAGCCTGTTGGAAGGCATTTGCAGTTTCATTTCGCGTCTAATTTCCCAAACCAAACTGCTTGCAGCTCTAACTGCCTTCTAACTACCACTTCTTCGGTTCAGTGAGATATGCTGGATTCTAAAGGGAGAAGCTTCTCTGACGCTTTTTCACAGAGATTTTGAAACTGAAATTTCCAAACCCGTTTCCAACGAAGGCGCCAATGGGCTTCCCCATAGAACTTGCCAACCTGAATTCCTACAGGCTAGATGTGAGAGGCACATTCTGCTGCTTCCTCCCTTAGAGTTAAACTAGCTTCTGAAAGCTCAACCTCCGGGGAGTTTGTTTGGCAGAGATATAGAACACACTTTTCCAAGCCTGTTGGAAGGCATTTGCAGTTTCATTTGGCGACTAATTTCCCAAACCAAACTGCTTGCAGCTCTAACTCCCTTCTAACTACCACTTCTTCGGTTCAGTGAGATATGCTGGATTCTAAACGGAGAAGCTTCTCTGACGCTTTTTCACAGAGATTTTGAAACTGAAATCTCCCATGCCGTTTCCACCATAGGCAGCAATGGGCTTCCCCATAGAACTTGCCAACCTGAATTCCTACAGGCTAGATGTGAGAGGCACATTCTTCTGCTTCCTCCATTAGAGTTAAACTTGCTTCTGCTTCTGAAAGCTCAACCTCCGGGGAGTTTGTTTGGCAGAGATATAGAACACACTTTTCCAAGCCTGTTGGAAGGCATTTGCAGTTTCATTTCGCGTCTAATTTCCCAAACCAAACTGCTTGCAGCTCTAACTCCCTTCTAACTACCACTTCTTCGGTTCAGTGAGATATGCTGGATTCTAAACGGAGAAGCTTCTCTGACGCTTTTTCACAGAGATTTTGAAACTGAAATCTCCCATGCCGTTTCCACCATAGGCAGCAATGGGCTTCCCCATAGAACTTGCCAACCTGAATTCCTACAGGCTAGATGTGAGAGGCACATTCTGCTGCTTCCTCCCTAACAGTTAAGCTTGCTTCTCAAAGCTCAACCTCCGGGGACTCTGTTTGGCACAGATATAGAACACACTTTTCCAAGCCTGTTGGAAGGCCTTTGCAGTGTCATTTCGCATCTAATTTCCAAAACCAAACTGCTTGCAGCTCTAACTGCCTTCTAACTACCACTTCTTCGGTTCAGTGAGATATGCTGGATTCTAAACGGAGAAGCTTCTCTGACGCTTTTTCACAGAGATTTTGAAACTGAAATCTCCCATGCCGTTTCCACCATAGGCAGCAATGGGCTTCCCCATAGAACTTGCCAACCTGAATTCCTACAGGCTAGATGTGAGAGGCACATTCTGCTGCTTCGTCCCTTAGAGTTAAACTTGCTTCTGAAAGCTCAACCTCCGGAGAGTTTGTATGGCAGAGATATAGAACACACTTTTCCAAGCCTGTTGGAAGGCATTTGCAGTTTCATTTCGCGTCTAATTTCCCAAACCAAACTGCTTGCAGCTCTAACTCCCTTCTAACTACCACTTCTTCGGTTCAGTGAGATATGCTGGATTCTAAACGGAGAACCTTCTCTGACGCTTTTTCACAGAGATTTTGAAACTGAAATATCCAAACCTGTTTCCAACGAAGGCGCCAATGGGCTTCCCCATAGAACTTGCCAACCTGAATTCCTACAGGCTAGATGTGAGAGGCACATTCTGCTGCTTCCTCCCTTAGAGTTAAACTTGCTTCTGAAAGCTCAACCTCCGGGGAGTTTGTTTGGCAGAGATATAGAACACACTTTTCCAAGCCTGTTGGTAGGCATTTGCAGTTTCATTTCGCGTCTAATTTTCCAAACCAAACTGCTTGCAGCTCTAACTCCCTTCTAACTACCACTTCTTCGGTTCAGTGAGATATGCTGGATTCTCAACGGAGAAGCTTCTCTGACGCTTTTTCACAGAGATTTTGAAACTGAAATCTCCCATGCCGTTTCCACCATAGGCAGCAATGGGCTTCCCCATAGAACTTGCCAACCTGAATTCCTACAGGCTAGATGTGAGAGGCACATTCTGCTGCTTCCTCCCTTAGAGTTAAACTAGCTTCTGAAAGCTCAACCTCCGGGGAGTTTGTTTGGCAGAGATATAGAACACACTTTTCCAAGCCTGTTGGAAGGCATTTGCAGTTTCATTTCGCGTCTAATTTCCCAAACCAAACTGCTTGCAGCTCTAACTCCCTTCTAACTACCACTTCTTCGGTTCAGTGAGATATGCTGGATTCTAAACGGCGAAGCTTCTCTGACGCTTTTTCACAGAGATTTTGAAACTGAAATCTCCCATGCCGTTTCCACCATAGGCAGCAATGGGCTTCCCCATAGAACTTGCCAACCTGAATTCCTACAGGCTAGATGTGAGAGGCACATTCTGCTGCTTCCTCCCTTAGAGTTAAACTTGCTTCTGAAAGCTCAACCTCCGGGGAGTTTGTTTGGCAGAGATATAGAACACACTTTTCCAAGCCTGTTGGAAGGCATTTGCAGTTTCATTTCGCGTCTAATTTCCCAAACCAAACTGCTTGCAGCTCTAACTGCCTTCTAACTACCACTTCTTCGGTTCAGTGAGATATGCTGGATTCTAAACGGAGAAGCTTCTCTGACGCTTTTTCACAGAGATTTTGAAACTGAAATCTCCCATTCCGTTTCCACCATAGGCAGCAATGGGCTTCCCCATAGAACTTGCCAACCTGAATTCCTACAGGCTAGATGTGAGAGGCACATTCTGCTGCTTCCTCCCTTAGAGTTAAACTAGCTTCTGAAAGCTCAACCTCCAGGGAGTCTGTTTTGCAGAGATATAGAACACACTTTTCCAAGCCTGTTGGAAGGCATTTGCAGTTTCATTTGGCGACTAATTTCCCAAACCAAACTGCTTGCAGCTCTAACTCCCTTCTAACTACCAATTCTTCGGTTCAGTGAGATATGCTGGATTCTAAACGGAGAAGCTTCTCTGACGCTTTTTCACAGAGATTTTGAAACTGAAATCTCCCATGCCGTTTCCACCATAGGCAGCAATGGGCTTCCCCATAAAACTTGCCAACCTGAATTCCTACAGGCTAGATGTGAGAGGCACATTCTTCTGCTTCCTCCCTTAGAGTTAAACTTGCTTCTGCTTCTGAAAGCTCAACCTCCGGGGAGTTTGTTTGGCAGAGATATAGAACACACTTTTCCAAGCCTGTTGGAAGGCATTTGCAGTTTCATTTCGCGTCTAATTTCCCAAACCAAACTGCTTGCAGCTCTAACTCCCTTCTAACTACCACTTCTTCGGTTCAGTGAGATATGCTGGATTCTAAACGGAGAAGCTTCTCTGACGCTTTTTCACAGAGATTTTGAAACTGAAATTTCCAAACCCGTTTCCAACGAAGGCGCCAATGGGCTTCCCCATAGAACTTGCCAACCTGAATTCCTACAGGCTAGATGTGAGAGGCACATTCTGCTGCTTCCTCCCTTAGAGTTAAACTAGCTTCTGAAAGCTCAACCTCCGGGGAGTTTGTTTGGCAGAGATATAGAACACACTTTTCCAAGCCTGTTGGAAGGCATTTGCAGTTTCATTTGGCGACTAATTTCCCAAACCAAACTGCTTGCAGCTCTAACTCCCTTCTAACTACCACTTCTTCGGTTCAGTGAGATATGCTGGATTCTAAACGGAGAAGCTTCTCTGACGCTTTTTCACAGAGATTTTGAAACTGAAATCTCCCATGCCGTTTCCACCATAGGCAGCAATGGGCTTACCCATAGAACTTGCCAACCTGAATTCCTACAGGCGAGATGTGAGAGGCACATTCTGCTGTTTCCTCCCTTAGAGTTAAACTTGCTTCTGAAAGCTCAACCTCCGGGGAGTTTGTTTGGCAGAGATATAGAACACACTTTTCCAAGCCTGTTGGAAGGCCTTTGCAGTGTCATTTCGCGTCTAATTTCCCAAACCAAACTGCTTGCAGCTCTAACTCCCTTCTAACTACCACTTCTTCGGTTCAGTGAGATATGCTGGATTCTAAACGGAGAAGCTTCTCTGACGCTTTTTCACAGAGATTTTGAAACTGAAATCTCCCATGCCGTTTCCACCATAGGCAGCAATGGGCTTCCCCATAGAACTTGCCAACCTGAATTCCTACAGGCTAGATGTGAGAGGCACATTGTGCTGCTTCCTCCCTTAGAGTTAAACTAGGTTCTGAAAGCTCAACCTCCAGGGAGTCTGTTTGGCAGAGATATAGAACACACTTTTCCAAGCCTGTTGGAAGGCATTTGCAGTTTCATTTCGCGTCTAATTTCCCAAACCAAACTGCTTGCAGCTCTAACTGCCTTCTAACTACCACTTCTTCGGTTCAGTGAGATATGCTGGATTCTAAACGGAGAAGCTTCTCTGACGCTTTTTCACAGAGATTTTGAAACTGAAATCTCCCATGCCGTTTCCACCATAGGCAGCAATGGGCTTCCCCATAGAACTTGCCAACCTGAATTCCTACAGGCTAGATGTGAGAGGCACATTCTGCTGCTTCCTCCCTTAGAGTTAAACTAGCTTCTGAAAGCTCAACCTCCGGGGAGTTTGTTTGGCAGAGATATAGAACACACTTTTCCAAGCCTGTTGGAAGGCATTTGCAGTGTCATTTCGCGTCTAATTTCCCAAACCAAACTGCTTGCAGCTCTAACTCCCTTCTAACTACCACTTCTTCGGTTCAGTGAGATATGCTGGATTCTAAACGGAGAAGCTTCTCTGACGCTTTTTCACAGAGATTTTGAAACTGAAATCTCCCATGCCGTTTCCACCATAGGCAGAAATGGGCTTCCCCATAGAACTTGCCAACCTGAATTCCTACAGGCTAGATGTGAGAGGCACATTCTGCTGCTTCCTCCCTTAGAGTTAAACTTGCTGCTGAAAGCTCAACCTCCGGGGAGTTTGTTTGGCAGAGATATAGAACACACTTTTCCAAGCCTGTTGGAAGGCATTTGCAGTTTCATTTCGCGACTAATTTCCCAAACCAAACTGCTTGCAGCTCTAACTCCCTTCTAACTACCACTTCTTCGGTTCAGTGAGATATGCTGGATTCTAAACGGAGAAGCTTCTCTGACGCTTTTTCACAGAGATTTTGAAACTGAAATTTCCAAACCCGTTTCCAACGAAGGCGCCAATGGGCTTCCCCATAGAACTTGCCAACCTGAATTCCTACAGGCTAGATGTGAGAGGCACATTCTGCTGCTTCCTCCCTTAGAGTTAAACTAGCTTCTGAAAGCTCAACCTCCGGGGAGTTTGTTTGGCAGAGATATAGAACACACTTTTCCAAGCCTGTTGGAAGGCATTTGCAGTTTCATTTGGCGACTAATTTCCCAAACCAAACTGCTTGCAGCTCTAACTCCCTTCTAACTACCACTTCTTCGGTTCAGTGAGATATGCTGGATTCTAAACGGAGAAGCTTCTCTGACGCTTTTTCACAGAGATTTTGAAACTGAAATCTCCCATGCCGTTTCCACCATAGGCAGCAATGGGCTTCCCCATAGAACTTGCCAACCTGAATTCCTACAGGCTAGATGTGAGAGGCACATTCTTCTGCTTCCTCCATTAGAGTTAAACTTGCTTCTGCTTCTGAAAGCTCAACCTCCGGGGAGTTTGTTTGGCAGAGATATAGAACACACTTTTCCAAGCCTGTTGGAAGGCATTTGCAGTTTCATTTCGCGTCTAATTTCCCAAACCAAACTGCTTGCAGCTCTAACTCCCTTCTAACTACCACTTCTTCGGTTCAGTGAGATATGCTGGATTCTAAACGGAGAAGCTTCTCTGACGCTTTTTCACAGAGATTTTGAAACTGAAATCTCCCATGCCGTTTCCACCATAGGCAGCAATGGGCTTCCCCATAGAACTTGCCAACCTGAATTCCTACAGGCTAGATGTGAGAGGCACATTCTGCTGCTTCCTCCCTAACAGTTAAGCTTGCTTCTCAAAGCTCAACCTCCGGGGACTCTGTTTGGCACAGATATAGAACACACTTTTCCAAGCCTGTTGGAAGGCCTTTGCAGTGTCATTTCGCATCTAATTTCCAAAACCAAACTGCTTGCAGCTCTAACTGCCTTCTAACTACCACTTCTTCGGTTCAGTGAGATATGCTGGATTCTAAACGGAGAAGCTTCTCTGACGCTTTTTCACAGAGATTTTGAAACTGAAATCTCCCATGCCGTTTCCACCATAGGCAGCAATGGGCTTCCCCATAGAACTTGCCAACCTGAATTCCTACAGGCTAGATGTGAGAGGCACATTCTGCTGCTTCGTCCCTTAGAGTTAAACTTGCTTCTGAAAGCTCAACCTCCGGAGAGTTTGTATGGCAGAGATATAGAACACACTTTTCCAAGCCTGTTGGAAGGCATTTGCAGTTTCATTTCGCGTCTAATTTCCCAAACCAAACTGCTTGCAGCTCTAACTCCCTTCTAACTACCACTTCTTCGGTTCAGTGAGATATGCTGGATTCTAAACGGAGAACCTTCTCTGACGCTTTTTCACAGAGATTTTGAAACTGAAATATCCAAACCTGTTTCCAACGAAGGCGCCAATGGGCTTCCCCATAGAACTTGCCAACCTGAATTCCTACAGGCTAGATGTGAGAGGCACATTCTGCTGCTTCCTCCCTTAGAGTTAAACTTGCTTCTGAAAGCTCAACCTCCGGGGAGTTTGTTTGGCAGAGATATAGAACACACTTTTCCAAGCCTGTTGGTAGGCATTTGCAGTTTCATTTCGCGTCTAATTTTCCAAACCAAACTGCTTGCAGCTCTAACTCCCTTCTAACTACCACTTCTTCGGTTCAGTGAGATATGCTGGATTCTCAACGGAGAAGCTTCTCTGACGCTTTTTCACAGAGATTTTGAAACTGAAATCTCCCATGCCGTTTCCACCATAGGCAGCAATGGGCTTCCCCATAGAACTTGCCAACCTGAATTCCTACAGGCTAGATGTGAGAGGCACATTCTGCTGCTTCCTCCCTTAGAGTTAAACTAGCTTCTGAAAGCTCAACCTCCGGGGAGTTTGTTTGGCAGAGATATAGAACACACTTTTCCAAGCCTGTTGGAAGGCATTTGCAGTTTCATTTCGCGTCTAATTTCCCAAACCAAACTGCTTGCAGCTCTAACTCCCTTCTAACTACCACTTCTTCGGTTCAGTGAGATATGCTGGATTCTAAACGGCGAAGCTTCTCTGACGCTTTTTCACAGAGATTTTGAAACTGAAATCTCCCATGCCGTTTCCACCATAGGCAGCAATGGGCTTCCCCATAGAACTTGCCAACCTGAATTCCTACAGGCTAGATGTGAGAGGCACATTCTGCTGCTTCCTCCCTTAGAGTTAAACTTGCTTCTGAAAGCTCAACCTCCGGGGAGTTTGTTTGGCAGAGATATAGAACACACTTTTCCAAGCCTGTTGGAAGGCATTTGCAGTTTCATTTCGCGTCTAATTTCCCAAACCAAACTGCTTGCAGCTCTAACTGCCTTCTAACTACCACTTCTTCGGTTCAGTGAGATATGCTGGATTCTAAACGGAGAAGCTTCTCTGACGCTTTTTCACAGAGATTTTGAAACTGAAATCTCCCATTCCGTTTCCACCATAGGCAGCAATGGGCTTCCCCATAGAACTTGCCAACCTGAATTCCTACAGGCTAGATGTGAGAGGCACATTCTGCTGCTTCCTCCCTTAGAGTTAAACTAGCTTCTGAAAGCTCAACCTCCAGGGAGTCTGTTTTGCAGAGATATAGAACACACTTTTCCAAGCCTGTTGGAAGGCATTTGCAGTTTCATTTGGCGACTAATTTCCCAAACCAAACTGCTTGCAGCTCTAACTCCCTTCTAACTACCAATTCTTCGGTTCAGTGAGATATGCTGGATTCTAAACGGAGAAGCTTCTCTGACGCTTTTTCACAGAGATTTTGAAACTGAAATCTCCCATGCCGTTTCCACCATAGGCAGCAATGGGCTTCCCCATAAAACTTGCCAACCTGAATTCCTACAGGCTAGATGTGAGAGGCACATTCTTCTGCTTCCTCCCTTAGAGTTAAACTTGCTTCTGCTTCTGAAAGCTCAACCTCCGGGGAGTTTGTTTGGCAGAGATATAGAACACACTTTTCCAAGCCTGTTGGAAGGCATTTGCAGTTTCATTTCGCGTCTAATTTCCCAAACCAAACTGCTTGCAGCTCTAACTCCCTTCTAACTACCACTTCTTCGGTTCAGTGAGATATGCTGGATTCTAAACGGAGAAGCTTCTCTGACGCTTTTTCACAGAGATTTTGAAACTGAAATTTCCAAACCCGTTTCCAACGAAGGCGCCAATGGGCTTCCCCATAGAACTTGCCAACCTGAATTCCTACAGGCTAGATGTGAGAGGCACATTCTGCTGCTTCCTCCCTTAGAGTTAAACTAGCTTCTGAAAGCTCAACCTCCGGGGAGTTTGTTTGGCAGAGATATAGAACACACTTTTCCAAGCCTGTTGGAAGGCATTTGCAGTTTCATTTGGCGACTAATTTCCCAAACCAAACTGCTTGCAGCTCTAACTCCCTTCTAACTACCACTTCTTCGGTTCAGTGAGATATGCTGGATTCTAAACGGAGAAGCTTCTCTGACGCTTTTTCACAGAGATTTTGAAACTGAAATCTCCCATGCCGTTTCCACCATAGGCAGCAATGGGCTTACCCATAGAACTTGCCAACCTGAATTCCTACAGGCGAGATGTGAGAGGCACATTCTGCTGTTTCCTCCCTTAGAGTTAAACTTGCTTCTGAAAGCTCAACCTCCGGGGAGTTTGTTTGGCAGAGATATAGAACACACTTTTCCAAGCCTGTTGGAAGGCCTTTGCAGTGTCATTTCGCGTCTAATTTCCCAAACCAAACTGCTTGCAGCTCTAACTCCCTTCTAACTACCACTTCTTCGGTTCAGTGAGATATGCTGGATTCTAAACGGAGAAGCTTCTCTGACGCTTTTTCACAGAGATTTTGAAACTGAAATCTCCCATGCCGTTTCCACCATAGGCAGCAATGGGCTTCCCCATAGAACTTGCCAACCTGAATTCCTACAGGCTAGATGTGAGAGGCACATTGTGCTGCTTCCTCCCTTAGAGTTAAACTAGGTTCTGAAAGCTCAACCTCCAGGGAGTCTGTTTGGCAGAGATATAGAACACACTTTTCCAAGCCTGTTGGAAGGCATTTGCAGTTTCATTTCGCGTCTAATTTCCCAAACCAAACTGCTTGCAGCTCTAACTGCCTTCTAACTACCACTTCTTCGGTTCAGTGAGATATGCTGGATTCTAAACGGAGAAGCTTCTCTGACGCTTTTTCACAGAGATTTTGAAACTGAAATCTCCCATGCCGTTTCCACCATAGGCAGCAATGGGCTTCCCCATAGAACTTGCCAACCTGAATTCCTACAGGCTAGATGTGAGAGGCACATTCTGCTGCTTCCTCCCTTAGAGTTAAACTAGCTTCTGAAAGCTCAACCTCCGGGGAGTTTGTTTGGCAGAGATATAGAACACACTTTTCCAAGCCTGTTGGAAGGCATTTGCAGTGTCATTTCGCGTCTAATTTCCCAAACCAAACTGCTTGCAGCTCTAACTCCCTTCTAACTACCACTTCTTCGGTTCAGTGAGATATGCTGGATTCTAAACGGAGAAGCTTCTCTGACGCTTTTTCACAGAGATTTTGAAACTGAAATCTCCCATGCCGTTTCCACCATAGGCAGAAATGGGCTTCCCCATAGAACTTGCCAACCTGAATTCCTACAGGCTAGATGTGAGAGGCACATTCTGCTGCTTCCTCCCTTAGAGTTAAACTTGCTGCTGAAAGCTCAACCTCCGGGGAGTCTGTTTGGCAGAGATATAGAACACACTTTTCCAAGCCTGTTGGAAGGCATTTGCAGTTTCATTTCGCGTCTAATTTCCCAAACCAAACTGCTTGCAGCTCTAACTGCCTTCTAACTACCACTTCTTCGGTTCAGTGAGATATGCTGGATTCTAAACGGAGAAGCTTCTCTGACGCTTTTTCACAGAGATTTTGAAACTGAAATCTCCCATGCCGTTTCCACCATAGGCAGCAATGGGCTTCCCCATAGAACTTGCCAACCTGAATTCCTACAGGCTAGATGTGAGAGGCACATTCCGCTGCTTCCTCCCTTAGAGTTAAACTAGCTTCTGAAAGCTCAAACTCCAGGGAGTCTGTTTGGCAGAGATATAGAACACACTTTTCCAAGCCTGTTGGAAGGCATTTGCAGTTTCATTTCGCGTCTAATTTCCCAAACCAAACTGCTTGCAGCTCTAACTCCCTTCTAACTACCACTTCTTCGGTTCAGTGAGATATGCTGGATTCTAAACGGAGAAGCTTCTCTGACGCTTTTTCACAGAGATTTTGAAACTGAAATTTCCAAACCCGTTTCCAACGAAGGCGCCAATGGGCTTCCCCATAGAACTTGCCAACCTGAATTCCTACAGGCTAGATGAGAGAGGCACATTCTGCTGCTTCTTCCCTTAGAGTTAAACTAGCTTTTGAAAGCTCAACCTCCGGGGAGTTTGTTTGGCAGAGATATAGAACACACTTTTCCAAGCCTGTTGGAAGGCATTTGCAGTTTCATTTCGCGTCTAATTTCCCAAACCAAACTGCTTGCAGCTCTAACTCCCTTCTAACTACCACTTCTTCGGTTCAGTGAGATATGCTGGATTCTAAACGGAGAAGCTTCTCTGACGCTTTTTCACAGAGATTTTGAAACTGAAATCTCCCATGCCGTTTCCACCATAGGCAGCAATGGGCTTCCCCATAGAACTTGCCAACCTGAATTCCTACAGGCTAGATGTGAGAGGCACATTCTGCTGCTTCCTCCCTAACAGTTAAGCTTGCTTCTGAAAGCTCAACCTCCGGGGACTCTGTTTGGCACAGATATAGAACACACTTTTCCAAGCCTGTTGGAAGGCCTTTGCAGTGTCATTTCGCATCTAATTTCCAAAACCAAACTGCTTGCAGCTCTAACTGCCTTCTAACTACCACTTCTTCGGTTCAGTGAGATATGCTGGATTCTAAACGGAGAAGCTTCTCTGACGCTTTTTCACAGAGATTTTGAAACTGAAATCTCCCATGCCGTTTCCACCATAGGCAGCAATGGGCTTCCCCATAGAACTTGCCAACCTGAATTCCTACAGGCTAGATGTGAGAGGCACATTCTGCTGCTTCGTCCCTTAGAGTTAAACTTGCTTCTGAAAGCTCAACCTCCGGGGAGTTTGTTTGGCAGAGATATAGAACACACTTTTCCAAGCCTGTTGGAAGGCATTTGCAGTTTCATTTCGCGTCTAATTTCCCAAACCAAACTGCTTGCAGCTCTAACTCCCTTCTAACTACCACTTCTTCGGTTCAGTGAGATATGCTGGATTCTAAACGGAGAAGCTTCTCTGACGCTTTTTCACAGAGATTTTGAAACTGAAATCTCCCATGCCGTTTCCACCATAGGCAGCAATGGGCTTCCCCATAGAACTTGCCAACCTGAATTCCTACAGGCTAGATGTGAGAGGCACATTCTGCTGCTTCCTCCCTTAGAGTTAAACTTGCTTCTGAAAGCTCAACCTCCGGGGAGTTTGTTTGGCAGAGATATAGAACACACTTTTCCAAGCCTGTTGGAAGGCATTTGCAGTTTCATTTCGCGTCTAATTTCCCAAACCAAACTGCTTGCAGCTCTAACTGCCTTCTAACTACCACTTCTTCGGTTCAGTGAGATATGCTGGATTCTAAACGGAGAAGCTTCTCTGACGCTTTTTCACAGAGATTTTGAAACTGAAATTTCCAAACCCGTTTCCAACGAAGGCGCCAATGGGCTTCCCCATAGAACTTGCCAACCTGAATTCCTACAGGCTAGATGTGAGAGGCACATTCTGCTGCTTCCTCCCTTAGAGTTAAACTAGCTTCTGAAAGCTCAACCTCCAGGGAGTCTGTTTTGCAGAGATATAGAACACACTTTTCCAAGCCTGTTGGAAGGCATTTGCAGTTTCATTTGGCGACTAATTTCCCAAACCAAACTGCTTGCAGCTCTAACTCCCTTCTAACTACCACTTCTTCGGTTCAGTGAGATATGCTGGATTCTAAACGGAGAAGCTTCTCTGACGCTTTTTCACAGAGATTTTGAAACTGAAATCTCCCATGCCGTTTCCACCATAGGCAGCAATGGGCTTCCCCATAGAACTTGCCAACCTGAATTCCTACAGGCTAGATGTGAGAGGCACATTCTTCTGCTTCCTCCCTTAGAGTTAAACTTGCTTCTGCTTCTGAAAGCTCAACCTCCGGGGAGTTTGTTTGGCAGAGATATAGAACACACTTTTCCAAGCCTGTTGGAAGGCATTTGCAGTTTCATTTCGCGTCTAATTTCCCAAACCAAACTGCTTGCAGCTCTAACTCCCTTCTAACTACCACTTCTTCGGTTCAGTGAGATATGCTGGATTCTAAACGGAGAAGCTTCTCTGACGCTTTTTCACCGAGATTTTGAAACTGAAATTTCCAAACCCGTTTCCAACGAAGGCGCCAATGGGCTTCCCCATAGAACTTGCCAACCTGAATTCCTACAGGCTAGATGTGAGAGGCACATTCTGCTGCTTCCTCCCTTAGAGTTAAACTAGCTTCTGAAAGCTCAACCTCCGGGGAGTTTGTTTGGCAGAGATATAGAACACACTTTTCCAAGCCTGTTGGAAGGCATTTGCAGTGTCTTTTCGCGTCTAATTTCCCAAACCAAACTGCTTGCAGCTCTAACTCCCTTCTAACTACCACTTCTTCGGTTCAGTGAGATATGCTGGATTCTAAACGGAGAAGCTTCTCTGACGCTTTTTCACAGAGATTTTGAAACTGAAATCTCCCATGCCGTTTCCACCATAGGCAGCAATGGGCTTCCCCATAGAACTTGCCAACCTGAATTCCTACAGGCGAGATGTGAGAGGCACATTCTGCTGCTTCCTCCCTTAGAGTTAAACTTGCTTCTGAAAGCTCAACCTCCGGGGAGTTTGTTTGGCAGAGATATAGAACACACTTTTCCAAGCCTGTTGGAAGGCATTTGCAGTTTCATTTCGCGTCTAATTTCCCAAACCAAACTGCTTGCAGCTCTAACTCCCTTCTAACTACCACTTCTTCGGTTCAGTGAGATATGCTGGATTCTAAACGGAGAAGCTTCTCTGACGCTTTTTCACAGAGATTTTGAAACTGAAATTTCCAAACCCGTTTCCAACGAAGGCGCCAATGGGCTTCCCCATAGAACTTGCCAACCTGAATTCCTACAGGCTAGATGTGAGAGGCACATTCTGCTGCTTCCTCCCTTAGAGTTAAACTAGCTTCTGAAAGCTCAACCTCCGGGGAGTTTGTTTGGCAGAGATATAGAACACACTTTTCCAAGCCTGTTGGAAGGCATTTGCAGTTTCATTTCGCGTCTAATTTCCCAAACCAAACTGCTTGCATCTCTAACTCCCTTCTAACTACCACTTCTTCGGTTCAGTGAGATATGCTGGATTCTAAACGGAGAAGCTTCTCTGACGCTTTTTCACAGAGATTTTGAAACTGAAATCTCCCATGCCGTTTCCACCATAGGCAGCAATGGGCTTCCCCATAGAACTTGCCAACCTGAATTCCTACAGGCTAGATGTGAGAGGCACATTCTGCTGCTTACTCCCTAAGAGTTAAGCTTGCTTCTGAAAGCTCAACCTCCGGGGAGTCTGTTTGGCAGAGATATAGAACACACTTTTCCAAGCCTGTTGGAAGGCCTTTGCAGTGTCATTTCGCATCTAATTTCCCAAACCAAACTGCTTGCAGCTCTAACTCCCTTCTAACTACCACTTCTTCGGTTCAGTGAGATATGCTGGATTCTAAACGGAGAAGCTTCTCTGACGCTTTTTCACAGAGATTTTGAAACTGAAATCTCCCATGCCGTTTCCACCATAGGCAGCAATGGGCTTCCCCATAGAACTTGCCAACCTGAATTCCTACAGGCTAGATGTGAGAGGCACATTCTTCTGCTTCCTCCCTTAGAGTTAAACTTGCTTCTGCTTCTGAAAGCTCAACCTCCGGGGAGTTTGTTTGGCAGAGATATAGAACACACTTTTCCAAGCCTGTTGGAAGGCATTTGCAGTTTCATTTCGCGTCTAATTTCCCAAACCAAACTGCTTGCAGCTCTAACTCCCTTCTAACTACCACTTCTTCGGTTCAGTGAGATATGCTGGATTCTAAACGGAGAAGCTTCTCTGACGCTTTTTCACAGAGATTTTGAAACTGAAATTTCCAAACCCGTTTCCAACGAAGGCGCCAATGGGCTTCCCCATAGAACTTGCCAACCTGAATTCCTACAGGCTAGATGTGAGAGGCACATTCTGCTGCTTCCTCCCTTAGAGTTAAACTAGCTTCTGAAAGCTCAACCTCCGGGGAGTTTGTTTGGCAGAGATATAGAACACACTTTTCCAAGCCTGTTGGAAGGCATTTGCAGTGTCATTTCGCGTCTAATTTCCCAAACCAAACTGCTTGCAGCTCTAACTCCCTTCTAACTACCACTTCTTCGGTTCAGTGAGATATGCGGGATTCTAAACGGAGAAGCTTCTCTGACGCTTTTTCACAGAGATTTTGAAACTGAAATCTCCCATGCCGTTTCCACCATAGGCAGCAATGGGCTTCCCCATAGAACTTGCCAACCTGAATTTCTACAGGCGAGATGTGAGAGGCACATTCTGCTGCTTCCTCCCTTAGAGTTAAACTTGCTTCTGAAAGCTCAACCTCCGGGGAGTTTGTTTGGCAGAGATATAGAACACACTTTTCCAAGCCTGTTGGAAGGCATTTGCAGTTTCATTTCGCGTCTAATTTCCCAAACCAAACTGCTTGCAGCTCTAACTCCCTTCTAACTACCACTTCTTCGGTTCAGTGAGATATGCTGGATTCTAAACGGAGAAGCTTCTCTGACGCTTTTTCACAGAGATTTTGAAACTGAAATTTCCAAACCCGTTTCCAACGAAGGCGCCAATGGGCTTCCCCATAGAACTTGCCAACCTGAATTCCTACAGGCTAGATGTGAGAGGCACATTCTGCTGCTTCCTCCCTTAGAGTTAAACTAGCTTCTGAAAGCTCAACCTCCGGGGAGTTTGTTTGGCAGAGATATAGAACACACTTTTCCAAGCCTGTTGGAAGGCATTTGCAGTTTCATTTCGCGTCTAATTTCCCAAACCAAACTGCTTGCAGCTCTAACTCCCTTCTAACTACCACTTCTTCGGTTCAGTGAGATATGCTGGATTCTAAAGGGAGAAGCTTCTCTGACGCTTTTTCACAGAGATTTTGAAACTGAAATCTCCCATGCCGTTTCCACCATAGGCAGCAATGGGCTTCCCCATAGAACTTGCCAACCTGAATTCCTACAGGCTAGATGTGAGAGGCACATTCTGCTGCTTCCTCCCTAAGAGTTAAGCTTGCTTCTGAAAGCTCAACCTCCGGGGAGTCTGTTTGGCAGAGATATAGAACACACTTTTCCAAGCCTGTTGGAAGGCCTTTGCAGTGTCATTTCGCATCTAATTTCCCAAACCAAACTGCTTGCAGCTCTAACTCCCTTCGAACTACCACTTCTTCGGTTCAGTGAGATATGCTGGATTCTAAACGGAGAAGCTTCTCTGACGCTTTTTCACAGAGATTTTGAAACTGAAATCTCCCATGCCGTTTCCACCATAGGCAGCAATGGGCTTCCCCATAGAACTTGCCAACCTGAATTCCTACAGGCTAGATGTGAGAGGCACATTCTTCTGCTTCCTCCCTTAGAGTTAAACTTGCTTCTGCTTCTGAAAGCTCAACCTCCGGGGAGTTTGTTTGGCAGAGATATAGAACACACTTTTCCAAGCCTGTTGGAAGGCATTTGCAGTTTCATTTCGCGTCTAATTTCCCAAACCAAACTGCTTGCAGCTCTAACTCCCTTCTAACTACCACTTCTTCGGTTCAGTGAGATATGCTGGATTCTAAACGGAGAAGCTTCTCTGACGCTTTTTCACAGAGATTTTGAAACTGAAATTTCCAAACCCGTTTCCAACGAAGGCGCCAATGGGCTTCCCCATAGAACTTGCCAACCTGAATTCCTACAGGCTAGATGTGAGAGGCACATTCTGCTGCTTCCTCCCTTAGAGTTAAACTAGCTTCTGAAAGCTCAACCTCCGGGGAGTTTGTTTGGCAGAGATATAGAACACACTTTTCCAAGCCTGTTGGAAGGCATTTGCAGTTTCATTTCGCGTCTAATTTCCCAAACCAAACTGCTTGCAGCTCTAACTCCCTTCTAACTACCACTTCTTCGGTTCAGTGAGATATGCTGGATTCTAAACGGAGAAGCTTCTCTGACGCTTTTTCACAGAGATTTTGAAACTGAAATCTCCCATGCCGTTTCCACCATAGGCAGCAATGGGCTTCCCCATAGAACTTGCCAACCTGAATTCCTACAGGCTAGATGTGAGAGGCACATTCTGCTGCTTCCTCCCTAAGAGTTAAGCTTGCTTCTGAAAGCTCAACCTCCGGGGAGTCTGTTTGGCAGAGATATAGAACACACTTTTCCAAGCCTGTTGGAAGGCCTTTGCAGTGTCATTTCGCATCTAATTTCCCAAACCAAACTGCTTGCAGCTCTAACTCCCTTCTAACTACCACTTCTTCGGTTCAGTGAGATATGCTGGATTCTAAACGGAGAAGCTTCTCTGACGCTTTTTCACAGAGATTTTGAAACTGAAATCTCCCATGCCGTTTCCACCATAGGCAGCAATGGGCTTCCCCATAGAACTTGCCAACCTGAATTCCTACAGGCTAGATGTGAGAGGCACATTCTGCTGCTTCCTCCCTAAGAGTTAAGCTTGCTTCTGAAAGCTCAACCTCCGGGGAGTCTGTTTGGCAGAGATATAGAACACACTTTTCCAAGCCTGTTGGAAGGCCTTTTCAGTGTCATTTCGCATCTAATTTCCCAAACCAAACTGCTTGCAGCTCTAACTCCCTTCTAACTACCACTTCTTCGGTTCAGTGAGATATGCTGGATTCTAAAGGGAGAAGCTTCTCTGACGCTTTTTCACAGAGATTTTGAAACTGAAATCTCCCATGCCGTTTCCACCATAGGCAGCAATGGGCTTCCCCATAGAACTTGCCAACCTGAATTCCTACAGGCTAGATGTGAGAGGCACATTCTGCTGCTTCCTCCCTAAGAGTTAAGCTTGCTTCTGAAAGCTCAACCTCCGGGGAGTCTGTTTGGCAGAGATATAGAACACACTTTTCCAAGCCTGTTGGAAGGCCTTTGCAGTGTCATTTCGCATCTAATTTCCCAAACCAAACTGCTTGCAGCTCTAACTCCCTTCGAACTACCACTTCTTCGGTTCAGTGAGATATGCTGGATTCTAAACGGAGAAGCTTCTCTGACGCTTTTTCACAGAGATTTTGAAACTGAAATCTCCCATGCCGTTTCCACCATAGGCAGCAATGGGCTTCCCCATAGAACTTGCCAACCTGAATTCCTACAGGCTAGATGTGAGAGGCACATTCTTCTGCTTCCTCCCTTAGAGTTAAACTTGCTTCTGCTTCTGAAAGCTCAACCTCCGGGGAGTTTGTTTGGCAGAGATATAGAACACACTTTTCCAAGCCTGTTGGAAGGCATTTGCAGTTTCATTTCGCGTCTAATTTCCCAAACCAAACTGCTTGCAGCTCTAACTCCCTTCTAACTACCACTTCTTCGGTTCAGTGAGATATGCTGGATTCTAAACGGAGAAGCTTCTCTGACGCTTTTTCACAGAGATTTTGAAACTGAAATTTCCAAACCCGTTTCCAACGAAGGCGCCAATGGGCTTCCCCATAGAACTTGCCAACCTGAATTCCTACAGGCTAGATGTGAGAGGCACATTCTGCTGCTTCCTCCCTTAGAGTTAAACTAGCTTCTGAAAGCTCAACCTCCGGGGAGTTTGTTTGGCAGAGATATAGAACACACTTTTCCAAGCCTGTTGGAAGGCATTTGCAGTTTCATTTCGCGTCTAATTTCCCAAACCAAACTGCTTGCAGCTCTAACTCCCTTCTAACTACCACTTCTTCGGTTCAGTGAGATATGCTGGATTCTAAACGGAGAAGCTTCTCTGACGCTTTTTCACAGAGATTTTGAAACTGAAATCTCCCATGCCGTTTCCACCATAGGCAGCAATGGGCTTCCCCATAGAACTTGCCAACCTGAATTCCTACAGGCTAGATGTGAGAGGCACATTCTGCTGCTTCCTCCCTAAGAGTTAAGCTTGCTTCTGAAAGCTCAACCTCCGGGGAGTCTGTTTGGCAGAGATATAGAACACACTTTTCCAAGCCTGTTGGAAGGCCTTTGCAGTGTCATTTCGCATCTAATTTCCCAAACCAAACTGCTTGCAGCTCTAACTCCCTTCTAACTACCACTTCTTCGGTTCAGTGAGATATGCTGGATTCTAAACGGAGAAGCTTCTCTGACGCTTTTTCACAGAGATTTTGAAACTGAAATCTCCCATGCCGTTTCCACCATAGGCAGCAATGGGCTTCCCCATAGAACTTGCCAACCTGAATTCCTACAGGCTAGATGTGAGAGGCACATTCTGCTGCTTCCTCCCTAAGAGTTAAGCTTGCTTCTGAAAGCTCAACCTCCGGGGAGTCTGTTTGGCAGAGATATAGAACACACTTTTCCAAGCCTGTTGGAAGGCCTTTTCAGTGTCATTTCGCATCTAATTTCCCAAACCAAACTGCTTGCAGCTCTAACTCCCTTCTAACTACCACTTCTTCGGTTCAGTGAGATATGCTGGATTCTAAACGGAGAAGCTTCTCTGACGCTTTTTCACAGAGATTTTGAAACTGAAATCTCCCATGCCGTTTCCACCATAGGCAGCAATAGGCTTCCCCATAGAACTTGCCAACCTGAATTCCTACAGGCTAGATGTGAGAGGCACATTCTGCTGCTTCCTCCCTTAGAGTTAAACTAGCTTCTGAAAGCTCAACCTCCGGGGAGTTTGTTTGGCAGAGATATAGAACACACTTTTCCAAGCCTGTTGGAAGGCCTTTGCAGTTTCATTTCGCGTCTAATTTCCCAAACCAAACTGCTTGCAGCTCTAACTCCCTTCTAACTACCACTTCTTCGGTTCAGTGAGATATGCTGGATTCTAAACGGAGAAGCTTCTCTGACGCTTTTTCACAGAGATTTTGAAACTGAAATCTCCCATGCCGTTTCCACCATAGGCAGCAATGGGCTTCCCCATAGAACTTGCCAACCTGAATTCCTACAGGCTAGATGTGAGAGGCACATTCTGCTGCTTCCTCCCTTAGAGTTAAACTTGCTTCTGAAAGCTCAACCTCCGGGGAGTTTGTTTGGCAGAGATATAGAACACACTTTTCCAAGCCTGTTGGAAGGCATTTGCAGTTTCATTTCGCGTCTAATTTCCCAAACCAAACTGCTTGCAGCTCTAACTGCCTTCTAACTACCACTTCTTCGGTTCAGTGAGATATGCTGGATTCTAAACGGAGAAGCTTCTCTGACGCTTTTTCACAGAGATTTTGAAACTGAAATTTCCAAACCCGTTTCCAACGAAGGCGCCAATGGGCTTCCCCATAGAACTTGCCAACCTGAATTCCTACAGGCTAGATGTGAGAGGCACATTCTGCTGCTTCCTCCCTTAGAGTTAAACTAGCTTCTGAAAGCTCAACCTCCGGGGAGTTTGTTTGGCAGAGATATAGAACACACTTTTCCAAGCCTGTTGGAAGGCATTTGCAGTTTCATTTCGCGTCTAATTTCCCAAACCAAACTGCTTGCAGCTCTAACTCCCTTCTAACTACCACTTCTTCGGTTCAGTGAGATATGCTGGATTCTAAACGGAGAAGCTTCTCTGACGCTTTTTCACAGAGATTTTGAAACTGAAATCTCCCATGCCGTTTCCACCATAGGCAGCAATGGGCTTCCCCATAGAACTTGCCAACCTGAATTCCTACAGGCTAGATGTGAGAGGCACATTCTGCTGCTTCCTCCCTTAGAGTTAAACTTGCTTCTGAAAGCTCAACCTCCGGGGAGTTTGTTTGGCAGAGATATAGAACACACTTTTCCAAGCCTGTTGGAAGGCCTTTGCAGTTTCATTTCGCGTCTAATTTCCCAAACCAAACTGCTTGCAGCTCTAACTCCCTTCTAACTACCACTTCTTCGGTTCAGTGAGATATGCTGGATTCTAAACGGAGAAGCTTCTCTGACGCTTTTTCACAGAGATTTTGAAACTGAAATTTCCAAACCCGTTTCCAACGAAGGCGCCAATGGGCTTCCCCATAGAACTTGCCAACCTGAATTCCTACAGGCTAGATGTGAGAGGCACATTCTGCTGCTTCCTCCCTTAGAGTTAAACTAGCTTCTGAAAGCTCAACCTCCGGGGAGTTTGTTTGGCAGAGATATAGAACACACTTTTCCAAGCCTGTTGGAAGGCATTTGCAGTTTCATTTCGCGTCTAATTTCCCAAACCAAACTGCTTGCAGCTCTAACTGCCTTCTAACTACCACTTCTTCGGTTCAGTGAGATATGCTGGATTCTAAACGGAGAAGCTTCTCTGACGCTTTTTCACAGAGATTTTGAAACTGAAATCTCCCATGCTGTTTCCACCATAGCCAGCAATGGGCTTCCCCATAGAACTTGCCAACCTGAATTCCTACAGGCTAGATGTGAGAGGCACATTCTGCTGCTTCCTCCCTTAGAGTTAAACTAGCTTCTGAAAGCTCAACCTCCAGGGAGTCTGTTTGGCAGAGATATAGAACACACTTTTCCAAGCCTGTTGGAAGGCATTTGCAGTTTCATTTCGCGTCTAATTTCCCAAACCAAACTGCTTGCAGCTCTAACTGCCTTCTAACTACCACTTCTATGGTTCAGTGAGATATGCTGGATTCTAAACGGAGAAGCTTCTCTGACGCTTTTTCACAGAGATTTTGAAACTGAAATCTCCCATGCCGTTTCCACCATAGGCAGCAATGGGCTTCCCCATAGAACTTGCCAACCTGAATTCCTACAGGCTAGATGTGAGAGGCACATTCTGCTGCTTCCTCCCTAAGAGTTAAGCTTGCTTGTGAAAGCTCAACCTCCGGGGAGTCTGTTTGGCAGAGATATAGAACACACTTTTCCAAGCCTGTTGGAAGTCCTTTGCAGTGTCATTTCGCATCTAATTTCCCAAACCAAACTGCTTGCAGCTCTAACTCCCTTCTAACTACCACTTCTTCGGTTCAGTGAGATATGCTGGATTCTAAACGGAGAAGCTTCTCTGACGCTTTTTCACAGAGATTTTGAAACTGAAATCTCCCATGCTGTTTCCACCATAGCCAGCAATGGGCTTCCCCATAGAACTTGCCAACCTGAATTCCTACAGGCTAGATGTGAGAGGCACATTCTGCTGCTTCCTCCCTTAGAGTTAAACTTGCTTCTGAAAGCTCAACCTCCGGGGAGTTTGTTTTGCAGAGATATAGAACACACTTTTCCAAGCCTGTTGGAAGGCATTTGCAGTTTCATTTCGCGTCTAATTTCCCAAACCAAACTGCTTGCAGCTCTAACTGCCTTCTAACTACCACTTCTTCGGTTCAGTGAGATATGCTGGATTCTAAACGGAGAAGCTTCTCTGACGCTTTTTCACAGAGATTTTGAAACTGAAATCTCGCATGCCGTTTCCACCATAGGCAGCAATGGGCTTCCCCATAGAACTTGCCAACCTGAATTCCTACAGGCTAGATGTGAGAGGCACATTCTGCTGCTTCCTCCCTAAGAGTTAAGCTTGGTTCTGAAAGCTCAACCTCCGGGGAGTCTGTTTGGCAGAGATATAGAACACACTTTTCCAAGCCTGTTGGAAGGCCTTTGCAGTGTCATTTCGCATCTAATTTCCCAAACCAAACTGCTTGCAGCTCTAACTCCCTTCTAACTACCACTTCTTCGGTTCAGTGAGATATGCTGGATTCTAAACGGAGAAGCTTCTCTGACGCTTTTTCACAGAGATTTTGAAACTGAAATTTCCAAACCCGTTTCCAACGAAGGCGCCAATGGGCTTCCCCATAGAACTTGCCAACCTGAATTCCTACAGGCTAGATGTGAGAGGCACATTCTGCTGCTTCCTCCCTTAGAGTTAAACTAGCTTCTGAAAGCTCAACCTCCAGGGAGTCTGTTTTGCAGAGATATAGAACACAATTTTCCAAGCCTGTTGGAAGGCATTTGCAGTTTCATTTGGCGACTAATTTCCCAAACCAAACTGCTTGCAGCTCTAACTCCCTTCTAACTACCACTTCTTCGGTTCAGTGAGATATGCTGGATTCTAAACGGAGAAGCTTCTCTGACGCTTTTTCACAGAGATTTTGAAACTGAAATCTCCCATGCCGTTTCCACCATAGGCAGCAATGGGCTTCCCCATAGAACTTGCCAACCTGAATTCCTACAGGCTAGATGTGAGAGGCACATTCTTCTGCTTCCTCCCTTAGAGTTAAACTTGCTTCTGCTTCTGAAAGCTCAACCTCCGGGGAGTTTGTTTGGCAGAGATATAGAACACACTTTTCCAAGCCTGTTGGAAGGCATTTGCAGTTTCATTTCGCGTCTAATTTCCCAAACCAAACTGCTTGCAGCTCTAACTCCCTTCTAACTACCACTTCTTCGGTTCAGTGAGATATGCTGGATTCTAAACGGAGAAGCTTCTCTGACGCTTTTTCACAGAGATTTTGAAACTGAAATTTCCAAACCCGTTTCCAACGAAGGCGCCAATGGGCTTCCCCATAGAACTTGCCAACCTGAATTCCTACAGGCTAGATGTGAGAGGCACATTCTGCTGCTTCCTCCCTTAGAGTTAAACTAGCTTCTGAAAGCTCAACCTCCGGGGAGTTTGTTTGGCAGAGATATAGAACACACTTTTCCAAGCCTGTTGGAAGGCATTTGCAGTGTCATTTCGCGTCTAATTTCCCAAACCAAACTGCTTGCAGCTCTAACTCCCTTCTAACTACCACTTCTTCGGTTCAGTGAGATATGCTGGATTCTAAACGGAGAAGCTTCTCTGACGCTTTTTCACAGAGATTTTGAAACTGAAATCTCCCATGCCGTTTCCACCATAGGCAGCAATGGGCTTCCCCATAGAACTTGCCAACCTGAATTCCTACAGGCGAGATGTGAGAGGCACATTCTGCTGCTTCCTCCCTTAGAGTTAAACTTGCTTCTGAAAGCTCAACCTCCGGGGAGTTTGTTTGGCAGAGATATAGAACACACTTTTCCAAGCCTGTTGGAAGGCATTTGCAGTTTCATTTCGCGTCTAATTTCCCAAACCAAACTGCTTGCAGCTCTAACTCCCTTCTAACTACCACTTCTTCGGTTCAGTGAGATATGCTGGATTCTAAACGGAGAAGCTTCTCTGACGCTTTTTCACAGAGATTTTGAAACTGAAATTTCCAAACCCGTTTCCAACGAAGGCGCCAATGGGCTTCCCCATAGAACTTGCCAACCTGAATTCCTACAGGCTAGATGTGAGAGGCACATTCTGCTGCTTCCTCCCTTAGAGTTAAACTAGCTTCTGAAAGCTCAACCTCCGGGGAGTTTGTTTGGCAGAGATATAGAACACACTTTTCCAAGCCTGTTGGAAGGCATTTGCAGTTTCATTTCGCGTCTAATTTCCCAAACCAAACTGCTTGCATCTCTAACTCCCTTCTAACTACCACTTCTTCGGTTCAGTGAGATATGCTGGATTCTAAACGGAGAAGCTTCTCTGACGCTTTTTCACAGAGATTTTGAAACTGAAATCTCCCATGCCGTTTCCACCATAGGCAGCAATGGGCTTCCCCATAGAACTTGCCAACCTGAATTCCTACAGGCTAGATGTGAGAGGCACATTCTGCTGCTTACTCCCTAAGAGTTAAGCTTGCTTCTGAAAGCTCAACCTCCGGGGAGTCTGTTTGGCAGAGATATAGAACACACTTTTCCAAGCCTGTTGGAAGGCCTTTGCAGTGTCATTTCGCATCTAATTTCCCAAACCAAACTGCTTGCAGCTCTAACTCCCTTCTAACTACCACTTCTTCGGTTCAGTGAGATATGCTGGATTCTAAACGGAGAAGCTTCTCTGACGCTTTTTCACAGAGATTTTGAAACTGAAATCTCCCATGCCGTTTCCACCATAGGCAGCAATGGGCTTCCCCATAGAACTTGCCAACCTGAATTCCTACAGGCTAGATGTGAGAGGCACATTCTTCTGCTTCCTCCCTTAGAGTTAAACTTGCTTCTGCTTCTGAAAGCTCAACCTCCGGGGAGTTTGTTTGGCAGAGATATAGAACACACTTTTCCAAGCCTGTTGGAAGGCATTTGCAGTTTCATTTCGCGTCTAATTTCCCAAACCAAACTGCTTGCAGCTCTAACTCCCTTCTAACTACCACTTCTTCGGTTCAGTGAGATATGCTGGATTCTAAACGGAGAAGCTTCTCTGACGCTTTTTCACAGAGATTTTGAAACTGAAATTTCCAAACCCGTTTCCAACGAAGGCGCCAATGGGCTTCCCCATAGAACTTGCCAACCTGAATTCCTACAGGCTAGATGTGAGAGGCACATTCTGCTGCTTCCTCCCTTAGAGTTAAACTAGCTTCTGAAAGCTCAACCTCCGGGGAGTTTGTTTGGCAGAGATATAGAACACACTTTTCCAAGCCTGTTGGAAGGCATTTGCAGTGTCATTTCGCGTCTAATTTCCCAAACCAAACTGCTTGCAGCTCTAACTCCCTTCTAACTACCACTTCTTCGGTTCAGTGAGATATGCGGGATTCTAAACGGAGAAGCTTCTCTGACGCTTTTTCACAGAGATTTTGAAACTGAAATCTCCCATGCCGTTTCCACCATAGGCAGCAATGGGCTTCCCCATAGAACTTGCCAACCTGAATTTCTACAGGCGAGATGTGAGAGGCACATTCTGCTGCTTCCTCCCTTAGAGTTAAACTTGCTTCTGAAAGCTCAACCTCCGGGGAGTTTGTTTGGCAGAGATATAGAACACACTTTTCCAAGCCTGTTGGAAGGCATTTGCAGTTTCATTTCGCGTCTAATTTCCCAAACCAAACTGCTTGCAGCTCTAACTCCCTTCTAACTACCACTTCTTCGGTTCAGTGAGATATGCTGGATTCTAAACGGAGAAGCTTCTCTGACGCTTTTTCACAGAGATTTTGAAACTGAAATTTCCAAACCCGTTTCCAACGAAGGCGCCAATGGGCTTCCCCATAGAACTTGCCAACCTGAATTCCTACAGGCTAGATGTGAGAGGCACATTCTGCTGCTTCCTCCCTTAGAGTTAAACTAGCTTCTGAAAGCTCAACCTCCGGGGAGTTTGTTTGGCAGAGATATAGAACACACTTTTCCAAGCCTGTTGGAAGGCATTTGCAGTTTCATTTCGCGTCTAATTTCCCAAACCAAACTGCTTGCAGCTCTAACTCCCTTCTAACTACCACTTCTTCGGTTCAGTGAGATATGCTGGATTCTAAACGGAGAAGCTTCTCTGACGCTTTTTCACAGAGATTTTGAAACTGAAATCTCCCATGCCATTTCCACCATAGGCAGCAATGGGCTTCCCCATAGAACTTGCCAACCTGAATTCCTACAGGCTAGATGTGAGAGGCACATTCTGCTGCTTCCTCCCTAAGAGTTAAGCTTGCTTCTGAAAGCTCAACCTCCGGGGAGTCTGTTTGGCAGAGATATAGAACACACTTTTCCAAGCCTGTTGGAAGGCCTTTGCAGTGTCATTTCGCATCTAATTTCCCAAACCAAACTGCTTGCAGCTCTAACTCCCTTCTAACTACCACTTCTTCGGTTCAGTGAGATATGCTGGATTCTAAACGGAGAAGCTTCTCTGACGCTTTTTCACAGAGATTTTGAAACTGAAATTTCCAAACCCGTTTCCAACGAAGGCGCCAATGGGCTTCCCCATAGAACTTGCCAACCTGAATTCCTACAGGCTAGATGTGAGAGGCACATTCTGCTGCTTCCTCCCTTAGAGTTAAACTAGCTTCTGAAAGCTCAACCTCCGGGGAGTTTGTTTGGCAGAGATATAGAACACACTTTTCCAAGCCTGTTGGAAGGCATTTGCAGTTTCATTTCGCGTCTAATTTCCCAAACCAAACTGCTTGCAGCTCTAACTCCCTTCTAACTACCACTTATTCGGTTCAGTGAGATATGCTGGATTCTAAACGGAGAAGCTTCTCTGACGCTTTTTCACAGAGATTTTGAAACTGAAATCTCCCATGCCGTTTCCACCATAGGCAGCAATGGGCTTCCCCATAGAACTTGCCAACCTGAATTCCTACAGGCTAGATGTGAGAGGCACATTCTGCTGCTTCCTCCCTAAGAGTTAAGCTTGCTTCTGAAAGCTCAACCTCCGGGGAGTCTGTTTGGCAGAGATATAGAACACACTTTTCCAAGCCTGTTGGAAGGCCTTTGCAGTGTCATTTCGCATCTAATTTCCCAAACCAAACTGCTTGCAGCTCTAACTCCCTTCTAACTACCACTTCTTCGGTTCAGTGAGATATGCTGGATTCTAAACGGAGAAGCTTCTCTGACGCTTTTTCACAGAGATTTTGAAACTGAAATCTCCCATGCCGTTTCCACCATAGGCAGCAATGGGCTTCCCCATAGAACTTGCCAACCTGAATTCCTACAGGCTAGATGTGAGAGGCACATTCTTCTGCTTCCTCCCTTAGAGTTAAACTTGCTTCTGCTTCTGAAAGCTCAACCTCCGGGGAGTTTGTTTGGCAGAGATATAGAACACACTTTTCCAAGCCTGTTGGAAGGCATTTGCAGTTTCATTTCGCGTCTAATTTCCCAAACCAAACTGCTTGCAGCTCTAACTCCCTTCTAACTACCACTTCTTCGGTTCAGTGAGATATGCTGGATTCTAAACGGAGAAGCTTCTCTGACGCTTTTTCACAGAGATTTTGAAACTGAAATTTCCAAACCCGTTTCCAACGAAGGCGCCAATGGGCTTCCCCATAGAACTTGCCAACCTGAATTCCTACAGGCTAGATGTGAGAGGCACATTCTGCTGCTTCCTCCCTTAGAGTTAAACTAGCTTCTGAAAGCTCAACCTCCGGGGAGTTTGTTTGGCAGAGATATAGAACACACTTTTCCAAGCCTGTTGGAAGGCATTTGCAGTTTCATTTCGCGTCTAATTTCCCAAACCAAACTGCTTGCAGCTCTAACTCCCTTCTAACTACCACTTCTTCGGTTCAGTGAGATATGCTGGATTCTAAACGGAGAAGCTTCTCTGACGCTTTTTCACAGAGATTTTGAAACTGAAATCTCCCATGCCGTTTCCACCATAGGCAGCAATGGGCTTCCCCATAGAACTTGCCAACCTGAATTCCTACAGGCTAGATGTGAGAGGCACATTCTGCTGCTTCCTCCCTAAGAGTTAAGCTTGCTTCTGAAAGCTCAACCTCCGGGGAGTCTGTTTGGCAGAGATATAGAACACACTTTTCCAAGCCTGTTGGAAGGCCTTTGCAGTGTCATTTCGCATCTAATTTCCCAAACCAAACTGCTTGCAGCTCTAACTCCCTTCTAACTACCACTTCTTCGGTTCAGTGAGATATGCTGGATTCTAAACGGAGAAGCTTCTCTGACGCTTTTTCACAGAGATTTTGAAACTGAAATCTCCCATGCCGTTTCCACCATAGGCAGCAATGGGCTTCCCCATAGAACTTGCCAACCTGAATTCCTACAGGCTAGATGTGAGAGGCACATTCTTCTGCTTCCTCCCTTAGAGTTAAACTTGCTTCTGCTTCTGAAAGCTCAACCTCCGGGGAGTTTGTTTGGCAGAGATATAGAACACACTTTTCCAAGCCTGTTGGAAGGCATTTGCAGTTTCATTTCGCGTCTAATTTCCCAAACCAAACTGCTTGCAGCTCTAACTCCCTTCTAACTACCACTTCTTCGGTTCAGTGAGATATGCTGGATTCTAAACGGAGAAGCTTCTCTGACGCTTTTTCACAGAGATTTTGAAACTGAAATTTCCAAACCCGTTTCCAACGAAGGCGCCAATGGGCTTCCCCATAGAACTTGCCAACCTGAATTCCTACAGGCTAGATGGGAGAGGCACATTCTGCTGCTTCCTCCCTTAGAGTTAAACTAGCTTCTGAAAGCTCAACCTCTGGGGAGTTTGTTTGGCAGAGATATAGAACACACTTTTCCAAGCCTGTTGGAAGGCATTTGCAGTTTCATTTCGCGTCTAATTTCCCAAACCAAACTGCTTGCAGCTCTAACTCCCTTCTAACTACCACTTCTTCGGTTCAGTGAGATATGCTGGATTCTAAACGGAGAAGCTTCTCTGACGCTTTTTCACAGAGATTTTGAAACTGAAATCTCCCATGCCATTTCCACCATAGGCAGCAATGGGCTTCCCCATAGAACTTGCCAACCTGAATTCCTACAGGCTAGATGTGAGAGGCACATTCTGCTGCTTCCTCCCTAAGAGTTAAGCTTGCTTCTGAAAGCTCAACCTCCGGGGAGTCTGTTTGGCAGAGATATAGAACACACTTTTCCAAGCCTGTTGGAAGGCCTTTGCAGTGTCATTTCGCATCTAATTTCCCAAACCAAACTGCTTGCAGCTCTAACTCCCTTCTAACTACCACTTCTTCGGTTCAGTGAGATATGCTGGATTCTAAACGGAGAAGCTTCTCTGACGCTTTTTCACAGAGATTTTGAAACTGAAATCTCCCATGCCGTTTCCACCATAGGCAGCAATGGGCTTCCCCATAGAACTTGCCAACCTGAATTCCTACAGGCTAGATGTGAGAGGCACATTCTGCTGCTTCCTCCCTAAGAGTTAAGCTTGCTTCTGAAAGCTCAACCTCCGGGGAGTCTGTTTGGCAGAGATATAGAACACACTTTTCCAAGCCTGTTGGAAGGCCTTTTCAGTGTCATTTCGCATCTAATTTCCCAAACCAAACTGCTTGCAGCTCTAACTCCCTTCTAACTACCACTTCTTCGGTTCAGTGAGATATGCTGGATTCTAAACGGAGAAGCTTCTCTGACGCTTTTTCACAGAGATTTTGAAACTGAAATCTCCCATGCCGTTTCCACCATAGACAGCAATAGGCTTCCCCATAGAACTTGCCAACCTGAATTCCTACAGGCTAGATGTGAGAGGCACATTCTGCTGCTTCCTCCCTTAGAGTTAAACTAGCTTCTGAAAGCTCAACCTCCGGGGAGTTTGTTTGGCAGAGATATAGAACACACTTTTCCAAGCCTGTTGGAAGGCCTTTGCAGTTTCATTTCGCGTCTAATTTCCCAAACCAAACTGCTTGCAGCTCTAACTCCCTTCTAACTACCACTTCTTCGGTTCAGTGAGATATGCTGGATTCTAAACGGAGAAGCTTCTCTGACGCTTTTTCACAGAGATTTTGAAACTGAAATCTCCCATGCCGTTTCCACCATAGCCAGCAATGGGCTTCCCCATAGAACTTGCCAACCTGAATTCCTACAGGCTAGATGTGAGAGGCACATTCTGCTGCTTCCTCCCTAAGAGTTAAGCTTGCTTCTGAAAGCTCAACCTCCGGGGAGTCTGTTTGGCAGAGATATAGAACACACTTTTCCAAGCCTGTTGGAAGGCCTTTGCAGTGTCATTTCGCATCTAATTTCCCAAACCAAACTGCTTGCAGCTCTAACTCCCTTCTAACTACCACTTCTTCGGTTCAGTGAGATATGCTGGATTCTAAACGGAGAAGCTTCTCTGACGCTTTTTCACAGAGATTTTGAAACTGAAATCTCCCATGCCGTTTCCACCATAGGCAGCAATGGGCTTCCCCATAGAACTTGCCAACCTGAATTCCTACAGGCTAGATGTGAGAGGCACATTCTTCTGCTTCCTCCCTTAGAGTTAAACTTGCTTCTGCTTCTGAAAGCTCAACCTCCGGGGAGTTTGTTTGGCAGAGATATAGAACACACTTTTCCAAGCCTGTTGGAAGGCATTTGCAGTTTCATTTCGCGTCTAATTTCCCAAACCAAACTGCTTGCAGCTCTAACTCCCTTCTAACTACCACTTCTTCGGTTCAGTGAGATATGCTGGATTCTAAACGGAGAAGCTTCTCTGACGCTTTTTCACAGAGATTTTGAAACTGAAATTTCCAAACCCGTTTCCAACGAAGGCGCCAATGGGCTTCCCCATAGAACTTGCCAACCTGAATTCCTACAGGCTAGATGGGAGAGGCACATTCTGCTGCTTCCTCCCTTAGAGTTAAACTAGCTTCTGAAAGCTCAACCTCCGGGGAGTTTGTTTGGCAGAGATATAGAACACACTTTTCCAAGCCTGTTGGAAGGCATTTGCAGTGTCATTTCGCGTCTAATTTCCCAAACCAAACTGCTTGCAGCTCTAACTCCCTTCTAACTACCACTTCTTCGGTTCAGTGAGATATGCGGGATTCTAAACGGAGAAGCTTCTCTGACGCTTTTTCAGAGAGATTTTGAAACTGAAATCTCCCATGCCGTTTCCACCATAGGCAGCAATGGGCTTCCCCATAGAACTTGCCAACCTGAATTTCTACAGGCGAGATGTGAGAGGCACATTCTGCTGCTTCCTCCCTTAGAGTTAAACTTGCTTCTGAAAGCTCAACCTCCGGGGAGTTTGTTTGGCAGAGATATAGAACACACTTTTCCAAGCCTGTTGGAAGGCATTTGCAGTTTCATTTCGCGTCTAATTTCCCAAACCAAACTGCTTGCAGCTCTAACTCCCTTCTAACTACCACTTCTTCGGTTCAGTGAGATATGCTGGATTCTAAACGGAGAAGCTTCTCTGACGCTTTTTCACAGAGATTTTGAAACTGAAATTTCCAAACCCGTTTCCAACGAAGGCGCCAATGGGCTTCCCCATAGAACTTGCCAACCTGAATTCCTACAGGCTAGATGTGAGAGGCACATTCTGCTGCTTCCTCCCTTAGAGTTAAACTAGCTTCTGAAAGCTCAACCTCCGGGGAGTTTGTTTGGCAGAGATATAGAACACACTTTTCCAAGCCTGTTGGAAGGCATTTGCAGTTTCATTTCGCGTCTAATTTCCCAAACCAAACTGCTTGCAGCTCTAACTCCCTTCTAACTACCACTTCTTCGGTTCAGTGAGATATGCTGGATTCTAAACGGAGAAGCTTCTCTGACGCTTTTTCACAGAGATTTTGAAACTGAAATCTCCCATGCCGTTTCCACCATAGGCAGCAATGGGCTTCCCCATAGAACTTGCCAACCTGAATTCCTACAGGCTAGATGTGAGAGGCACATTCTGCTGCTTCCTCCCTAAGAGTTAAGCTTGCTTCTGAAAGCTCAACCTCCGGGGAGTCTGTTTGGCAGAGATATAGAACACACTTTTCCAAGCCTGTTGGAAGGCCTTTGCAGTGTCATTTCGCATCTAATTTCCCAAACCAAACTGCTTGCAGCTCTAACTCCCTTCTAACTACCACTTCTTCGGTTCAGTGAGATATGCTGGATTCTAAACGGAGAAGCTTCTCTGACGCTTTTTCACAGAGATTTTGAAACTGAAATCTCCCATGCCGTTTCCACCATAGGCAGCAATGGGCTTCCCCATAGAACTTGCCAACCTGAATTCCTACAGGCTAGATGTGAGAGGCACATTCTTCTGCTTCCTCCCTTAGAGTTAAACTTGCTTCTGCTTCTGAAAGCTCAACCTCCGGGGAGTTTGTTTGGCAGAGATATAGAACACACTTTTCCAAGCCTGTTGGAAGGCATTTGCAGTTTCATTTCGCGTCTAATTTCCCAAACCAAACTGCTTGCAGCTCTAACTCCCTTCTAACTACCACTTCTTCGGTTCAGTGAGATATGCTGGATTCTAAACGGAGAAGCTTCTCTGACGCTTTTTCACAGAGATTTTGAAACTGAAATTTCCAAACCCGTTTCCAACGAAGGCGCCAATGGGCTTCCCCATAGAACTTGCCAACCTGAATTCCTACAGGCTAGATGTGAGAGGCACATTCTGCTGCTTCCTCCCTTAGAGTTAAACTAGCTTCTGAAAGCTCAACCTCCGGGGAGTTTGTTTGGCAGAGATATAGAACACACTTTTCCAAGCCTGTTGGAAGGCATTTGCAGTTTCATTTCGCGTCTAATTTCCCAAACCAAACTGCTTGCAGCTCTAACTCCCTTCTAACTACCACTTCTTCGGTTCAGTGAGATATGCTGGATTCTAAACGGAGAAGCTTCTCTGACGCTTTTTCACAGAGATTTTGAAACTGAAATCTCCCATGCCGTTTCCACCATAGGCAGCAATGGGCTTCCCCATAGAACTTGCCAACCTGAATTCCTACAGGCTAGATGTGAGAGGCACATTCTGCTGCTTCCTCCCTAAGAGTTAAGCTTGCTTCTGAAAGCTCAACCTCCGGGGAGTCTGTTTGGCAGAGATATAGAACACACTTTTCCAAGCCTGTTGGAAGGCCTTTGCAGTGTCATTTCGCATCTAATTTCCCAAACCAAACTGCTTGCAGCTCTAACTCCCTTCTAACTACCACTTCTTCGGTTCAGTGAGATATGCTGGATTCTAAACGGAGAAGCTTCTCTGACGCTTTTTCACAGAGATTTTGAAACTGAAATCTCCCATGCCGTTTCCACCATAGGCAGCAATGGGCTTCCCCATAGAACTTGCCAACCTGAATTCCTACAGGCTAGATGTGAGAGGCACATTCTGCTGCTTCCTCCCTAAGAGTTAAGCTTGCTTCTGAAAGCTCAACCTCCGGGGAGTCTGTTTGGCAGAGATATAGAACACACTTTTCCAAGCCTGTTGGAAGGCCTTTTCAGTGTCATTTCGCATCTAATTTCCCAAACCAAACTGCTTGCAGCTCTAACTCCCTTCTAACTACCACTTCTTCGGTTCAGTGAGATATGCTGGATTCTAAACGGAGAAGCTTCTCTGACGCTTTTTCACAGAGATTTTGAAACTGAAATCTCCCATGCCGTTTCCACCATAGGCAGCAATGGGCTTCCCCATAGAACTTGCCAACCTGAATTCCTACAGGCTAGATGTGAGAGGCACATTTTGCTGCTTCCTCCCTTAGAGTTAAACTAGCTTCTGAAAGCTCAACCTCCGGGGAGTTTGTTTGGCAGAGATATAGAACACACTTTTCCAAGCCTGTTGGAAGGCCTTTGCAGTTTCATTTCGCGTCTAATTTCCCAAACCAAACTGCTTGCAGCTCTAACTCCCTTCTAACTACCACTTCTTCGGTTCAGTGAGATATGCTGGATTCTAAACGGAGAAGCTTCTCTGACGCTTTTTCACAGAGATTTTGAAACTGAAATCTCCCATGCCGTTTCCACCATAGGCAGCAATGGGCTTCCCCATAGAACTTGCCAACCTGAATTCCTACAGGCTAGATGTGAGAGGCACATTCTGCTGCTTCCTCCCTTAGAGTTAAACTTGCTTCTGAAAGCTCAACCTCCGGGGAGTTTGTTTGGCAGAGATATAGAACACACTTTTCCAAGCCTGTTGGAAGGCATTTGCAGTTTCATTTCGCGTCTAATTTCCCAAACCAAACTGCTTGCAGCTCTAACTGCCTTCTAACTACCACTTCTTCGGTTCAGTGAGATATGCTGGATTCTAAACGGAGAAGCTTCTCTGACGCTTTTTCACAGAGATTTTGAAACTGAAATTTCCAAACCCGTTTCCAACGAAGGCGCCAATGGGCTTCCCCATAGAACTTGCCAACCTGAATTCCTACAGGCTAGATGTGAGAGGCACATTCTGCTGCTTCCTCCCTTAGAGTTAAACTAGCTTCTGAAAGCTCAACCTCCGGGGAGTTTGTTTGGCAGAGATATAGAACACACTTTTCCAAGCCTGTTGGAAGGCATTTGCAGTTTCATTTCGCGTCTAATTTCCCAAACCAAACTGCTTGCAGCTCTAACTCCCTTCTAACTACCACTTCTTCGGTTCAGTGAGATATGCTGGATTCTAAAGGGAGAAGCTTCTCTGACGCTTTTTCACAGAGATTTTGAAACTGAAATCTCCCATGCCGTTTCCACCATAGGCAGCAATGGGCTTCCCCATAGAACTTGCCAACCTGAATTCCTACAGGCTAGATGTGAGAGGCACATTCTGCTGCTTCCTCCCTTAGAGTTAAACTTGCTTCTGAAAGCTCAACCTCCGGGGAGTTTGTTTGGCAGAGATATAGAACACACTTTTCCAAGCCTGTTGGAAGGCCTTTGCAGTTTCATTTCGCGTCTAATTTCCCAAACCAAACTGCTTGCAGCTCTAACTGCCTTCTAACTACCACTTCTTCGGTTCAGTGAGATATGCTGGATTCTAAACGGAGAAGCTTCTCTGACGCTTTTTCACAGAGATTTTGAAACTGAAATCTCCCATGCCGTTTCCACCATAGGCAGCAATGGGCTTCCCCATAGAACTTGCCAACCTGAATTCCTACAGGCTAGATGTGAGAGGCACATTCTGCTGCTTCCTCCCTAAGAGTTAAGCTTGGTTCTGAAAGCTCAACCTCCGGGGAGTCTGTTTGGCAGAGATATAGAACACACTTTTCCAAGCCTGTTGGAAGGCCTTTGCAGTGTCATTTCGCATCTAATTTCCCAAACCAAACTGCTTGCAGCTCTAACTCCCTTCTAACTACCACTTCTTCGGTTCAGTGAGATATGCTGGATTCTAAACGGAGAAGCATCTCTGACGCTTTTTCACAGAGATTTTGAAACTGAAATTTCCAAACCCGTTTCCAACGAAGGCGCCAATGGGCTTCCCCATAGAACTTGCCAACCTGAATTCCTACAGGCTAGATGTGAGAGGCACATTCTGCTGCTTCCTCCCTTAGAGTTAAACTAGCTTCTGAAAGCTCAACCTCCGGGGAGTTTGTTTGGCAGAGATATAGAACACACTTTTCCAAGCCTGTTGGAAGGCATTTGCAGTTTCATTTCGCGACTAATTTCCCAAACCAAACTGCTTGCAGCTCTAACTCCCTTCTAACTACCACTTCTTCGGTTCAGTGAGATATGCTGGATTCTAAACGGAGAAGCTTCTCTGACGCTTTTTCACAGAGATTTTGAAACTGAAATCTCCCATGCCGTTTCCACCATAGGCAGCAATGGGCTTCCCCATAGAACTTGCCAACCTGAATTCCTACAGGCTAGATGTGAGAGGGACATTCTGCTGCTTCCTCCCTAAGAGTTAAGCTTGCTTCTGAAAGCTCAACCTCCGGGGAGTCTGTTTGGCAGAGATATAGAACACACTTTTCCAAGCCTGTTGGAAGGCCTTTGCAGTGTCATTTCGCATCTAATTTCCCAAACCAAACTGCTTGCAGCTCTAACTCCCTTCTAACTACCACTTCTTCGGTTCAGTGAGATATGCTGGATTCTAAACGGAGAAGCTTCTCTGACGCTTTTTCACAGAGATTTTGAAACTGAAATTTCCAAACCCGTTTCCAACGAAGGCGCCAATGGGCTTCCCCATAGAACTTGCCAACCTGAATTCCTACAGGCTAGATGTGAGAGGCACATTCTGCTGCTTCCTCCCTTAGAGTTAAACTAGCTTCTGAAAGCTCAACCTCCGGGGAGTTTGTTTGGCAGAGATATAGAACACACTTTTCCAAGCCTGTTGGAAGGCATTTGCAGTTTCATTTGGCGACTAATTTCCCAAACCAAACTGCTTGCAGCTCTAACTCCCTTCTAACTACCACTTCTTCGGTTCAGTGAGATATGCTGGATTCTAAACGGAGAAGCTTCTCTGACGCTTTTTCACAGAGATTTTGAAACTGAAATCTCCCATGCCGTTTCCACCATAGGCAGCAATGGGCTTACCCATAGAACTTGCCAACCTGAATTCCTACAGGCGAGATGTGAGAGGCACATTCTGCTGTTTCCTCCCTTAGAGTTAAACTTGCTTCTGAAAGCTCAACCTCCGGGGAGTTTGTTTGGCAGAGATATAGAACACACTTTTCCAAGCCTGTTGGAAGGCCTTTGCAGTGTCATTTCGCGTCTAATTTCCCAAACCAAACTGCTTGCAGCTCTAACTCCCTTCTAACTACCACTTCTTCGGTTCAGTGAGATATGCTGGATTCTAAACGGAGAAGCTTCTCTGACGCTTTTTCACAGAGATTTTGAAACTGAAATCTCCCATGCCGTTTCCACCATAGGCAGCAATGGGCTTCCCCATAGAACTTGCCAACCTGAATTCCTACAGGCTAGATGTGAGAGGCACATTGTGCTGCTTCCTCCCTTAGAGTTAAACTAGGTTCTGAAAGCTCAACCTCCAGGGAGTCTGTTTGGCAGAGATATAGAACACACTTTTCCAAGCCTGTTGGAAGGCATTTGCAGTTTCATTTCGCGTCTAATTTCCCAAACCAAACTGCTTGCAGCTCTAACTGCCTTCTAACTACCACTTCTTCGGTTCAGTGAGATATGCTGGATTCTAAACGGAGAAGCTTCTCTGACGCTTTTTCACAGAGATTTTGAAACTGAAATCTCCCATGCCGTTTCCACCATAGGCAGCAATGGGCTTCCCCATAGAACTTGCCAACCTGAATTCCTACAGGCTAGATGTGAGAGGCACATTCTGCTGCTTCCTCCCTTAGAGTTAAACTAGCTTCTGAAAGCTCAACCTCCGGGGAGTTTGTTTGGCAGAGATATAGAACACACTTTTCCAAGCCTGTTGGAAGGCATTTGCAGTGTCATTTCGCGTCTAATTTCCCAAACCAAACTGCTTGCAGCTCTAACTCCCTTCTAACTACCACTTCTTCGGTTCAGTGAGATATGCTGGATTCTAAACGGAGAAGCTTCTCTGACGCTTTTTCACAGAGATTTTGAAACTGAAATCTCCCATGCCGTTTCCACCATAGGCAGAAATGGGCTTCCCCATAGAACTTGCCAACCTGAATTCCTACAGGCTAGATGTGAGAGGCACATTCTGCTGCTTCCTCCCTTAGAGTTAAACTTGCTGCTGAAAGCTCAACCTCCGGGGAGTCTGTTTGGCAGAGATATAGAACACACTTTTCCAAGCCTGTTGGAAGGCATTTGCAGTTTCATTTCGCGTCTAATTTCCCAAACCAAACTGCTTGCAGCTCTAACTGCCTTCTAACTACCACTTCTTCGGTTCAGTGAGATATGCTGGATTCTAAACGGAGAAGCTTCTCTGACGCTTTTTCACAGAGATTTTGAAACTGAAATCTCCCATGCCGTTTCCACCATAGGCAGCAATGGGCTTCCCCATAGAACTTGCCAACCTGAATTCCTACAGGCTAGATGTGAGAGGCACATTCCGCTGCTTCCTCCCTTAGAGTTAAACTAGCTTCTGAAAGCTCAAACTCCAGGGAGTCTGTTTGGCAGAGATATAGAACACACTTTTCCAAGCCTGTTGGAAGGCATTTGCAGTTTCATTTCGCGTCTAATTTCCCAAACCAAACTGCTTGCAGCTCTAACTCCCTTCTAACTACCACTTCTTCGGTTCAGTGAGATATGCTGGATTCTAAACGGAGAAGCTTCTCTGACGCTTTTTCACAGAGATTTTGAAACTGAAATTTCCAAACCCGTTTCCAACGAAGGCGCCAATGGGCTTCCCCATAGAACTTGCCAACCTGAATTCCTACAGGCTAGATGAGAGAGGCACATTCTGCTGCTTCTTCCCTTAGAGTTAAACTAGCTTTTGAAAGCTCAACCTCCGGGGAGTTTGTTTGGCAGAGATATAGAACACACTTTTCCAAGCCTGTTGGAAGGCATTTGCAGTTTCATTTCGCGTCTAATTTCCCAAACCAAACTGCTTGCAGCTCTAACTCCCTTCTAACTACCACTTCTTCGGTTCAGTGAGATATGCTGGATTCTAAACGGAGAAGCTTCTCTGACGCTTTTTCACAGAGATTTTGAAACTGAAATCTCCCATGCCGTTTCCACCATAGGCAGCAATGGGCTTCCCCATAGAACTTGCCAACCTGAATTCCTACAGGCTAGATGTGAGAGGCACATTCTGCTGCTTCCTCCCTAACAGTTAAGCTTGCTTCTGAAAGCTCAACCTCCGGGGACTCTGTTTGGCACAGATATAGAACACACTTTTCCAAGCCTGTTGGAAGGCCTTTGCAGTGTCATTTCGCATCTAATTTCCAAAACCAAACTGCTTGCAGCTCTAACTGCCTTCTAACTACCACTTCTTCGGTTCAGTGAGATATGCTGGATTCTAAACGGAGAAGCTTCTCTGACGCTTTTTCACAGAGATTTTGAAACTGAAATCTCCCATGCCGTTTCCACCATAGGCAGCAATGGGCTTCCCCATAGAACTTGCCAACCTGAATTCCTACAGGCTAGATGTGAGAGGCACATTCTGCTGCTTCGTCCCTTAGAGTTAAACTTGCTTCTGAAAGCTCAACCTCCGGGGAGTTTGTTTGGCAGAGATATAGAACACACTTTTCCAAGCCTGTTGGAAGGCATTTGCAGTTTCATTTCGCGTCTAATTTCCCAAACCAAACTGCTTGCAGCTCTAACTCCCTTCTAACTACCACTTCTTCGGTTCAGTGAGATATGCTGGATTCTAAACGGAGAAGCTTCTCTGACGCTTTTTCACAGAGATTTTGAAACTGAAATCTCCCATGCCGTTTCCACCATAGGCAGCAATGGGCTTCCCCATAGAACTTGCCAACCTGAATTCCTACAGGCTAGATGTGAGAGGCACATTCTGCTGCTTCCTCCCTTAGAGTTAAACTTGCTTCTGAAAGCTCAACCTCCGGGGAGTTTGTTTGGCAGAGATATAGAACACACTTTTCCAAGCCTGTTGGAAGGCATTTGCAGTTTCATTTCGCGTCTAATTTCCCAAACCAAACTGCTTGCAGCTCTAACTGCCTTCTAACTACCACTTCTTCGGTTCAGTGAGATATGCTGGATTCTAAACGGAGAAGCTTCTCTGACGCTTTTTCACAGAGATTTTGAAACTGAAATTTCCAAACCCGTTTCCAACGAAGGCGCCAATGGGCTTCCCCATAGAACTTGCCAACCTGAATTCCTACAGGCTAGATGTGAGAGGCACATTCTGCTGCTTCCTCCCTTAGAGTTAAACTAGCTTCTGAAAGCTCAACCTCCAGGGAGTCTGTTTTGCAGAGATATAGAACACACTTTTCCAAGCCTGTTGGAAGGCATTTGCAGTTTCATTTGGCGACTAATTTCCCAAACCAAACTGCTTGCAGCTCTAACTCCCTTCTAACTACCACTTCTTCGGTTCAGTGAGATATGCTGGATTCTAAACGGAGAAGCTTCTCTGACGCTTTTTCACAGAGATTTTGAAACTGAAATCTCCCATGCCGTTTCCACCATAGGCAGCAATGGGCTTCCCCATAGAACTTGCCAACCTGAATTCCTACAGGCTAGATGTGAGAGGCACATTCTTCTGCTTCCTCCCTTAGAGTTAAACTTGCTTCTGCTTCTGAAAGCTCAACCTCCGGGGAGTTTGTTTGGCAGAGATATAGAACACACTTTTCCAAGCCTGTTGGAAGGCATTTGCAGTTTCATTTCGCGTCTAATTTCCCAAACCAAACTGCTTGCAGCTCTAACTCCCTTCTAACTACCACTTCTTCGGTTCAGTGAGATATGCTGGATTCTAAACGGAGAAGCTTCTCTGACGCTTTTTCACCGAGATTTTGAAACTGAAATTTCCAAACCCGTTTCCAACGAAGGCGCCAATGGGCTTCCCCATAGAACTTGCCAACCTGAATTCCTACAGGCTAGATGTGAGAGGCACATTCTGCTGCTTCCTCCCTTAGAGTTAAACTAGCTTCTGAAAGCTCAACCTCCGGGGAGTTTGTTTGGCAGAGATATAGAACACACTTTTCCAAGCCTGTTGGAAGGCATTTGCAGTGTCTTTTCGCGTCTAATTTCCGAAACCAAACTGCTTGCAGCTCTAACTCCCTTCTAACTACCACTTCTTCGGTTCAGTGAGATATGCTGGATTCTAAACGGAGAAGCTTCTCTGACGCTTTTTCACAGAGATTTTGAAACTGAAATCTCCCATGCCGTTTCCACCATAGGCAGCAATGGGCTTCCCCATAGAACTTGCCAACCTGAATTCCTACAGGCGAGATGTGAGAGGCACATTCTGCTGCTTCCTCCCTTAGAGTTAAACTTGCTTCTGAAAGCTCAACCTCCGGGGAGTTTGTTTGGCAGAGATATAGAACACACTTTTCCAAGCCTGTTGGAAGGCATTTGCAGTTTCATTTCGCGTCTAATTTCCCAAACCAAACTGCTTGCAGCTCTAACTCCCTTCTAACTACCACTTCTTCGGTTCAGTGAGATATGCTGGATTCTAAACGGAGAAGCTTCTCTGACGCTTTTTCACAGAGATTTTGAAACTGAAATTTCCAAACCCGTTTCCAACGAAGGCGCCAATGGGCTTCCCCATAGAACTTGCCAACCTGAATTCCTACAGGCTAGATGTGAGAGGCACATTCTGCTGCTTCCTCCCTTAGAGTTAAACTAGCTTCTGAAAGCTCAACCTCCGGGGAGTTTGTTTGGCAGAGATATAGAACACACTTTTCCAAGCCTGTTGGAAGGCATTTGCAGTTTCATTTCGCGTCTAATTTCCCAAACCAAACTGCTTGCATCTCTAACTCCCTTCTAACTACCACTTCTTCGGTTCAGTGAGATATGCTGGATTCTAAACGGAGAAGCTTCTCTGACGCTTTTTCACAGAGATTTTGAAACTGAAATCTCCCATGCCGTTTCCACCATAGGCAGCAATGGGCTTCCCCATAGAACTTGCCAACCTGAATTCCTACAGGCTAGATGTGAGAGGCACATTCTGCTGCTTACTCCCTAAGAGTTAAGCTTGCTTCTGAAAGCTCAACCTCCGGGGAGTCTGTTTGGCAGAGATATAGAACACACTTTTCCAAGCCTGTTGGAAGGCCTTTGCAGTGTCATTTCGCATCTAATTTCCCAAACCAAACTGCTTGCAGCTCTAACTCCCTTCTAACTACCACTTCTTCGGTTCAGTGAGATATGCTGGATTCTAAACGGAGAAGCTTCTCTGACGCTTTTTCACAGAGATTTTGAAACTGAAATCTCCCATGCCGTTTCCACCATAGGCAGCAATGGGCTTCCCCATAGAACTTGCCAACCTGAATTCCTACAGGCTAGATGTGAGAGGCACATTCTTCTGCTTCCTCCCTTAGAGTTAAACTTGCTTCTGCTTCTGAAAGCTCAACCTCCGGGGAGTTTGTTTGGCAGAGATATAGAACACACTTTTCCAAGCCTGTTGGAAGGCATTTGCAGTTTCATTTCGCGTCTAATTTCCCAAACCAAACTGCTTGCAGCTCTAACTCCCTTCTAACTACCACTTCTTCGGTTCAGTGAGATATGCTGGATTCTAAACGGAGAAGCTTCTCTGACGCTTTTTCACAGAGATTTTGAAACTGAAATTTCCAAACCCGTTTCCAACGAAGGCGCCAATGGGCTTCCCCATAGAACTTGCCAACCTGAATTCCTACAGGCTAGATGTGAGAGGCACATTCTGCTGCTTCCTCCCTTAGAGTTAAACTAGCTTCTGAAAGCTCAACCTCCGGGGAGTTTGTTTGGCAGAGATATAGAACACACTTTTCCAAGCCTGTTGGAAGGCATTTGCAGTGTCATTTCGCGTCTAATTTCCCAAACCAAACTGCTTGCAGCTCTAACTCCCTTCTAACTACCACTTCTTCGGTTCAGTGAGATATGCGGGATTCTAAACGGAGAAGCTTCTCTGACGCTTTTTCACAGAGATTTTGAAACTGAAATCTCCCATGCCGTTTCCACCATAGGCAGCAATGGGCTTCCCCATAGAACTTGCCAACCTGAATTTCTACAGGCGAGATGTGAGAGGCACATTCTGCTGCTTCCTCCCTTAGAGTTAAACTTGCTTCTGAAAGCTCAACCTCCGGGGAGTTTGTTTGGCAGAGATATAGAACACACTTTTCCAAGCCTGTTGGAAGGCATTTGCAGTTTCATTTCGCGTCTAATTTCCCAAACCAAACTGCTTGCAGCTCTAACTCCCTTCTAACTACCACTTCTTCGGTTCAGTGAGATATGCTGGATTCTAAACGGAGAAGCTTCTCTGACGCTTTTTCACAGAGATTTTGAAACTGAAATTTCCAAACCCGTTTCCAACGAAGGCGCCAATGGGCTTCCCCATAGAACTTGCCAACCTGAATTCCTACAGGCTAGATGTGAGAGGCACATTCTGCTGCTTCCTCCCTTAGAGTTAAACTAGCTTCTGAAAGCTCAACCTCCGGGGAGTTTGTTTGGCAGAGATATAGAACACACTTTTCCAAGCCTGTTGGAAGGCATTTGCAGTTTCATTTCGCGTCTAATTTCCCAAACCAAACTGCTTGCAGCTCTAACTCCCTTCTAACTACCACTTCTTCGGTTCAGTGAGATATGCTGGATTCTAAAGGGAGAAGCTTCTCTGACGCTTTTTCACAGAGATTTTGAAACTGAAATCTCCCATGCCGTTTCCACCATAGGCAGCAATGGGCTTCCCCATAGAACTTGCCAACCTGAATTCCTACAGGCTAGATGTGAGAGGCACATTCTGCTGCTTCCTCCCTAAGAGTTAAGCTTGCTTCTGAAAGCTCAACCTCCGGGGAGTCTGTTTGGCAGAGATATAGAACACACTTTTCCAAGCCTGTTGGAAGGCCTTTGCAGTGTCATTTCGCATCTAATTTCCCAAACCAAACTGCTTGCAGCTCTAACTCCCTTCGAACTACCACTTCTTCGGTTCAGTGAGATATGCTGGATTCTAAACGGAGAAGCTTCTCTGACGCTTTTTCACAGAGATTTTGAAACTGAAATCTCCCATGCCGTTTCCACCATAGGCAGCAATGGGCTTCCCCATAGAACTTGCCAACCTGAATTCCTACAGGCTAGATGTGAGAGGCACATTCTTCTGCTTCCTCCCTTAGAGTTAAACTTGCTTCTGCTTCTGAAAGCTCAACCTCCGGGGAGTTTGTTTGGCAGAGATATAGAACACACTTTTCCAAGCCTGTTGGAAGGCATTTGCAGTTTCATTTCGCGTCTAATTTCCCAAACCAAACTGCTTGCAGCTCTAACTCCCTTCTAACTACCACTTCTTCGGTTCAGTGAGATATGCTGGATTCTAAACGGAGAAGCTTCTCTGACGCTTTTTCACAGAGATTTTGAAACTGAAATTTCCAAACCCGTTTCCAACGAAGGCGCCAATGGGCTTCCCCATAGAACTTGCCAACCTGAATTCCTACAGGCTAGATGTGAGAGGCACATTCTGCTGCTTCCTCCCTTAGAGTTAAACTAGCTTCTGAAAGCTCAACCTCCGGGGAGTTTGTTTGGCAGAGATATAGAACACACTTTTCCAAGCCTGTTGGAAGGCATTTGCAGTTTCATTTCGCGTCTAATTTCCCAAACCAAACTGCTTGCAGCTCTAACTCCCTTCTAACTACCACTTCTTCGGTTCAGTGAGATATGCTGGATTCTAAACGGAGAAGCTTCTCTGACGCTTTTTCACAGAGATTTTGAAACTGAAATCTCCCATGCCGTTTCCACCATAGGCAGCAATGGGCTTCCCCATAGAACTTGCCAACCTGAATTCCTACAGGCTAGATGTGAGAGGCACATTCTGCTGCTTCCTCCCTAAGAGTTAAGCTTGCTTCTGAAAGCTCAACCTCCGGGGAGTCTGTTTGGCAGAGATATAGAACACACTTTTCCAAGCCTGTTGGAAGGCCTTTGCAGTGTCATTTCGCATCTAATTTCCCAAACCAAACTGCTTGCAGCTCTAACTCCCTTCTAACTACCACTTCTTCGGTTCAGTGAGATATGCTGGATTCTAAACGGAGAAGCTTCTCTGACGCTTTTTCACAGAGATTTTGAAACTGAAATCTCCCATGCCGTTTCCACCATAGGCAGCAATGGGCTTCCCCATAGAACTTGCCAACCTGAATTCCTACAGGCTAGATGTGAGAGGCACATTCTGCTGCTTCCTCCCTAAGAGTTAAGCTTGCTTCTGAAAGCTCAACCTCCGGGGAGTCTGTTTGGCAGAGATATAGAACACACTTTTCCAAGCCTGTTGGAAGGCCTTTTCAGTGTCATTTCGCATCTAATTTCCCAAACCAAACTGCTTGCAGCTCTAACTCCCTTCTAACTACCACTTCTTCGGTTCAGTGAGATATGCTGGATTCTAAACGGAGAAGCTTCTCTGACGCTTTTTCACAGAGATTTTGAAACTGAAATCTCCCATGCCGTTTCCACCATAGGCAGCAATAGGCTTCCCCATAGAACTTGCCAACCTGAATTCCTACAGGCTAGATGTGAGAGGCACATTCTGCTGCTTCCTCCCTTAGAGTTAAACTAGCTTCTGAAAGCTCAACCTCCGGGGAGTTTGTTTGGCAGAGATATAGAACACACTTTTCCAAGCCTGTTGGAAGGCCTTTGCAGTTTCATTTCGCGTCTAATTTCCCAAACCAAACTGCTTGCAGCTCTAACTCCCTTCTAACTACCACTTCTTCGGTTCAGTGAGATATGCTGGATTCTAAACGGAGAAGCTTCTCTGACGCTTTTTCACAGAGATTTTGAAACTGAAATCTCCCATGCCGTTTCCACCATAGGCAGCAATGGGCTTCCCCATAGAACTTGCCAACCTGAATTCCTACAGGCTAGATGTGAGAGGCACATTCTGCTGCTTCCTCCCTTAGAGTTAAACTTGCTTCTGAAAGCTCAACCTCCGGGGAGTTTGTTTGGCAGAGATATAGAACACACTTTTCCAAGCCTGTTGGAAGGCATTTGCAGTTTCATTTCGCGTCTAATTTCCCAAACCAAACTGCTTGCAGCTCTAACTGCCTTCTAACTACCACTTCTTCGGTTCAGTGAGATATGCTGGATTCTAAACGGAGAAGCTTCTCTGACGCTTTTTCACAGAGATTTTGAAACTGAAATTTCCAAACCCGTTTCCAACGAAGGCGCCAATGGGCTTCCCCATAGAACTTGCCAACCTGAATTCCTACAGGCTAGATGTGAGAGGCACATTCTGCTGCTTCCTCCCTTAGAGTTAAACTAGCTTCTGAAAGCTCAACCTCCGGGGAGTTTGTTTGGCAGAGATATAGAACACACTTTTCCAAGCCTGTTGGAAGGCATTTGCAGTTTCATTTTGCGTCTAATTTCCCAAACCAAACTGCTTGCAGCTCTAACTCCCTTCTAACTACCACTTCTTCGGTTCAGTGAGATATGCTGGATTCTAAACGGAGAAGCTTCTCTGACGCTTTTTCACAGAGATTTTGAAACTGAAATCTCCCATGCCGTTTCCACCATAGGCAGCAATGGGCTTCCCCATAGAACTTGCCAACCTGAATTCCTACAGGCTAGATGTGAGAGGCACATTCTGCTGCTTCCTCCCTTAGAGTTAAACTTGCTTCTGAAAGCTCAACCTCCGGGGAGTTTGTTTGGCAGAGATATAGAACACACTTTTCCAAGCCTGTTGGAAGGCCTTTGCAGTTTCATTTCGCGTCTAATTTCCCAAACCAAACTGCTTGCAGCTCTAACTCCCTTCTAACTACCACTTCTTCGGTTCAGTGAGATATGCTGGATTCTAAACGGAGAAGCTTCTCTGACGCTTTTTCACAGAGATTTTGAAACTGAAATTTCCAAACCCGTTTCCAACGAAGGCGCCAATGGGCTTCCCCATAGAACTTGCCAACCTGAATTCCTACAGGCTAGATGTGAGAGGCACATTCTGCTGCTTCCTCCCTTAGAGTTAAACTAGCTTCTGAAAGCTCAACCTCCGGGGAGTTTGTTTGGCAGAGATATAGAACACACTTTTCCAAGCCTGTTGGAAGGCATTTGCAGTTTCATTTCGCGTCTAATTTCCCAAACCAAACTGCTTGCAGCTCTAACTGCCTTCTAACTACCACTTCTTCGGTTCAGTGAGATATGCTGGATTCTAAACGGAGAAGCTTCTCTGACGCTTTTTCACAGAGATTTTGAAACTGAAATCTCCCATGCTGTTTCCACCATAGCCAGCAATGGGCTTCCCCATAGAACTTGCCAACCTGAATTCCTACAGGCTAGATGTGAGAGGCACATTCTGCTGCTTCCTCCCTTAGAGTTAAACTAGCTTCTGAAAGCTCAACCTCCAGGGAGTCTGTTTGGCAGAGATATAGAACACACTTTTCCAAGCCTGTTGGAAGGCATTTGCAGTTTCATTTCGCGTCTAATTTCCCAAACCAAACTGCTTGCAGCTCTAACTGCCTTCTAACTACCACTTCTATGGTTCAGTGAGATATGCTGGATTCTAAACGGAGAAGCTTCTCTGACGCTTTTTCACAGAGATTTTGAAACTGAAATCTCCCATGCCGTTTCCACCATAGGCAGCAATGGGCTTCCCCATAGAACTTGCCAACCTGAATTCCTACAGGCTAGATGTGAGAGGCACATTCTGCTGCTTCCTCCCTAAGAGTTAAGCTTGCTTGTGAAAACTCAACCTCCGGGGAGTCTGTTTGGCAGAGATATAGAACACACTTTTCCAAGCCTGTTGGAAGTCCTTTGCAGTGTCATTTCGCATCTAATTTCCCAAACCAAACTGCTTGCAGCTCTAACTCCCTTCTAACTACCACTTCTTCGGTTCAGTGAGATATGCTGGATTCTAAACGGAGAAGCTTCTCTGACGCTTTTTCACAGAGATTTTGAAACTGAAATCTCCCATGCTGTTTCCACCATAGCCAGCAATGGGCTTCCCCATAGAACTTGCCAACCTGAATTCCTACAGGCTAGATGTGAGAGGCACATTCTGCTGCTTCCTCCCTTAGAGTTAAACTTGCTTCTGAAAGCTCAACCTCCGGGGAGTTTGTTTTGCAGAGATATAGAACACACTTTTCCAAGCCTGTTGGAAGGCATTTGCAGTTTCATTTCGCGTCTAATTTCCCAAACCAAACTGCTTGCAGCTCTAACTGCCTTCTAACTACCACTTCTTCGGTTCAGTGAGATATGCTGGATTCTAAACGGAGAAGCTTCTCTGACGCTTTTTCACAGAGATTTTGAAACTGAAATCTCGCATGCCGTTTCCACCATAGGCAGCAATGGGCTTCCCCATAGAACTTGCCAACCTGAATTCCTACAGGCTAGATGTGAGAGGCACATTCTGCTGCTTCCTCCCTAAGAGTTAAGCTTGGTTCTGAAAGCTCAACCTCCGGGGAGTCTGTTTGGCAGAGATATAGAACACACTTTTCCAAGCCTGTTGGAAGGCCTTTGCAGTGTCATTTCGCATCTAATTTCCCAAACCAAACTGCTTGCAGCTCTAACTCCCTTCTAACTACCACTTCTTCGGTTCAGTGAGATATGCTGGATTCTAAACGGAGAAGCTTCTCTGACGCTTTTTCACAGAGATTTTGAAACTGAAATTTCCAAACCCGTTTCCAACGAAGGCGCCAATGGGCTTCCCCATAGAACTTGCCAACCTGAATTCCTACAGGCTAGATGTGAGAGGCACATTCTGCTGCTTCCTCCCTTAGAGTTAAACTAGCTTCTGAAAGCTCAACCTCCAGGGAGTCTGTTTTGCAGAGATATAGAACACAATTTTCCAAGCCTGTTGGAAGGCATTTGCAGTTTCATTTGGCGACTAATTTCCCAAACCAAACTGCTTGCAGCTCTAACTCCCTTCTAACTACCACTTCTTCGGTTCAGTGAGATATGCTGGATTCTAAACGGAGAAGCTTCTCTGACGCTTTTTCACAGAGATTTTGAAACTGAAATCTCCCATGCCGTTTCCACCATAGGCAGCAATGGGCTTCCCCATAGAACTTGCCAACCTGAATTCCTACAGGCTAGATGTGAGAGGCACATTCTTCTGCTTCCTCCCTTAGAGTTAAACTTGCTTCTGCTTCTGAAAGCTCAACCTCCGGGGAGTTTGTTTGGCAGAGATATAGAACACACTTTTCCAAGCCTGTTGGAAGGCATTTGCAGTTTCATTTCGCGTCTAATTTCCCAAACCAAACTGCTTGCAGCTCTAACTCCCTTCTAACTACCACTTCTTCGGTTCAGTGAGATATGCTGGATTCTAAACGGAGAAGCTTCTCTGACGCTTTTTCACAGAGATTTTGAAACTGAAATTTCCAAACCCGTTTCCAACGAAGGCGCCAATGGGCTTCCCCATAGAACTTGCCAACCTGAATTCCTACAGGCTAGATGTGAGAGGCACATTCTGCTGCTTCCTCCCTTAGAGTTAAACTAGCTTCTGAAAGCTCAACCTCCGGGGAGTTTGTTTGGCAGAGATATAGAACACACTTTTCCAAGCCTGTTGGAAGGCATTTGCAGTGTCATTTCGCGTCTAATTTCCCAAACCAAACTGCTTGCAGCTCTAACTCCCTTCTAACTACCACTTCTTCGGTTCAGTGAGATATGCTGGATTCTAAACGGAGAAGCTTCTCTGACGCTTTTTCACAGAGATTTTGAAACTGAAATCTCCCATGCCGTTTCCACCATAGGCAGCAATGGGCTTCCCCATAGAACTTGCCAACCTGAATTCCTACAGGCGAGATGTGAGAGGCACATTCTGCTGCTTCCTCCCTTAGAGTTAAACTTGCTTCTGAAAGCTCAACCTCCGGGGAGTTTGTTTGGCAGAGATATAGAACACACTTTTCCAAGCCTGTTGGAAGGCATTTGCAGTTTCATTTCGCGTCTAATTTCCCAAACCAAACTGCTTGCAGCTCTAACTCCCTTCTAACTACCACTTCTTCGGTTCAGTGAGATATGCTGGATTCTAAACGGAGAAGCTTCTCTGACGCTTTTTCACAGAGATTTTGAAACTGAAATTTCCAAACCCGTTTCCAACGAAGGCGCCAATGGGCTTCCCCATAGAACTTGCCAACCTGAATTCCTACAGGCTAGATGTGAGAGGCACATTCTGCTGCTTCCTCCCTTAGAGTTAAACTAGCTTCTGAAAGCTCAACCTCCGGGGAGTTTGTTTGGCAGAGATATAGAACACACTTTTCCAAGCCTGTTGGAAGGCATTTGCAGTTTCATTTCGCGTCTAATTTCCCAAACCAAACTGCTTGCATCTCTAACTCCCTTCTAACTACCACTTCTTCGGTTCAGTGAGATATGCTGGATTCTAAACGGAGAAGCTTCTCTGACGCTTTTTCACAGAGATTTTGAAACTGAAATCTCCCATGCCGTTTCCACCATAGGCAGCAATGGGCTTCCCCATAGAACTTGCCAACCTGAATTCCTACAGGCTAGATGTGAGAGGCACATTCTGCTGCTTACTCCCTAAGAGTTAAGCTTGCTTCTGAAAGCTCAACCTCCGGGGAGTCTGTTTGGCAGAGATATAGAACACACTTTTCCAAGCCTGTTGGAAGGCCTTTGCAGTGTCATTTCGCATCTAATTTCCCAAACCAAACTGCTTGCAGCTCTAACTCCCTTCTAACTACCACTTCTTCGGTTCAGTGAGATATGCTGGATTCTAAACGGAGAAGCTTCTCTGACGCTTTTTCACAGAGATTTTGAAACTGAAATCTCCCATGCCGTTTCCACCATAGGCAGCAATGGGCTTCCCCATAGAACTTGCCAACCTGAATTCCTACAGGCTAGATGTGAGAGGCACATTCTTCTGCTTCCTCCCTTAGAGTTAAACTTGCTTCTGCTTCTGAAAGCTCAACCTCCGGGGAGTTTGTTTGGCAGAGATATAGAACACACTTTTCCAAGCCTGTTGGAAGGCATTTGCAGTTTCATTTCGCGTCTAATTTCCCAAACCAAACTGCTTGCAGCTCTAACTCCCTTCTAACTACCACTTCTTCGGTTCAGTGAGATATGCTGGATTCTAAACGGAGAAGCTTCTCTGACGCTTTTTCACAGAGATTTTGAAACTGAAATTTCCAAACCCGTTTCCAACGAAGGCGCCAATGGGCTTCCCCATAGAACTTGCCAACCTGAATTCCTACAGGCTAGATGTGAGAGGCACATTCTGCTGCTTCCTCCCTTAGAGTTAAACTAGCTTCTGAAAGCTCAACCTCCGGGGAGTTTGTTTGGCAGAGATATAGAACACACTTTTCCAAGCCTGTTGGAAGGCATTTGCAGTGTCATTTCGCGTCTAATTTCCCAAACCAAACTGCTTGCAGCTCTAACTCCCTTCTAACTACCACTTCTTCGGTTCAGTGAGATATGCGGGATTCTAAACGGAGAAGCTTCTCTGACGCTTTTTCACAGAGATTTTGAAACTGAAATCTCCCATGCCGTTTCCACCATAGGCAGCAATGGGCTTCCCCATAGAACTTGCCAACCTGAATTTCTACAGGCGAGATGTGAGAGGCACATTCTGCTGCTTCCTCCCTTAGAGTTAAACTTGCTTCTGAAAGCTCAACCTCCGGGGAGTTTGTTTGGCAGAGATATAGAACACACTTTTCCAAGCCTGTTGGAAGGCATTTGCAGTTTCATTTCGCGTCTAATTTCCCAAACCAAACTGCTTGCAGCTCTAACTCCCTTCTAACTACCACTTCTTCGGTTCAGTGAGATATGCTGGATTCTAAACGGAGAAGCTTCTCTGACGCTTTTTCACAGAGATTTTGAAACTGAAATTTCCAAACCCGTTTCCAACGAAGGCGCCAATGGGCTTCCCCATAGAACTTGCCAACCTGAATTCCTACAGGCTAGATGTGAGAGGCACATTCTGCTGCTTCCTCCCTTAGAGTTAAACTAGCTTCTGAAAGCTCAACCTCCGGGGAGTTTGTTTGGCAGAGATATAGAACACACTTTTCCAAGCCTGTTGGAAGGCATTTGCAGTTTCATTTCGCGTCTAATTTCCCAAACCAAACTGCTTGCAGCTCTAACTCCCTTCTAACTACCACTTCTTCGGTTCAGTGAGATATGCTGGATTCTAAACGGAGAAGCTTCTCTGACGCTTTTTCACAGAGATTTTGAAACTGAAATCTCCCATGCCATTTCCACCATAGGCAGCAATGGGCTTCCCCATAGAACTTGCCAACCTGAATTCCTACAGGCTAGATGTGAGAGGCACATTCTGCTGCTTCCTCCCTAAGAGTTAAGCTTGCTTCTGAAAGCTCAACCTCCGGGGAGTCTGTTTGGCAGAGATATAGAACACACTTTTCCAAGCCTGTTGGAAGGCCTTTGCAGTGTCATTTCGCATCTAATTTCCCAAACCAAACTGCTTGCAGCTCTAACTCCCTTCTAACTACCACTTCTTCGGTTCAGTGAGATATGCTGGATTCTAAACGGAGAAGCTTCTCTGACGCTTTTTCACAGAGATTTTGAAACTGAAATTTCCAAACCCGTTTCCAACGAAGGCGCCAATGGGCTTCCCCATAGAACTTGCCAACCTGAATTCCTACAGGCTAGATGTGAGAGGCACATTCTGCTGCTTCCTCCCTTAGAGTTAAACTAGCTTCTGAAAGCTCAACCTCCGGGGAGTTTGTTTGGCAGAGATATAGAACACACTTTTCCAAGCCTGTTGGAAGGCATTTGCAGTTTCATTTCGCGTCTAATTTCCCAAACCAAACTGCTTGCAGCTCTAACTCCCTTCTAACTACCACTTCTTCGGTTCAGTGAGATATGCTGGATTCTAAACGGAGAAGCTTCTCTGACGCTTTTTCACAGAGATTTTGAAACTGAAATCTCCCATGCCGTTTCCACCATAGGCAGCAATGGGCTTCCCCATAGAACTTGCCAACCTGAATTCCTACAGGCTAGATGTGAGAGGCACATTCTGCTGCTTCCTCCCTAAGAGTTAAGCTTGCTTCTGAAAGCTCAACCTCCGGGGAGTCTGTTTGGCAGAGATATAGAACACACTTTTCCAAGCCTGTTGGAAGGCCTTTGCAGTGTCATTTCGCATCTAATTTCCCAAACCAAACTGCTTGCAGCTCTAACTCCCTTCTAACTACCACTTCTTCGGTTCAGTGAGATATGCTGGATTCTAAACGGAGAAGCTTCTCTGACGCTTTTTCACAGAGATTTTGAAACTGAAATCTCCCATGCCGTTTCCACCATAGGCAGCAATGGGCTTCCCCATAGAACTTGCCAACCTGAATTCCTACAGGCTAGATGTGAGAGGCACATTCTTCTGCTTCCTCCCTTAGAGTTAAACTTGCTTCTGCTTCTGAAAGCTCAACCTCCGGGGAGTTTGTTTGGCAGAGATATAGAACACACTTTTCCAAGCCTGTTGGAAGGCATTTGCAGTTTCATTTCGCGTCTAATTTCCCAAACCAAACTGCTTGCAGCTCTAACTCCCTTCTAACTACCACTTCTTCGGTTCAGTGAGATATGCTGGATTCTAAACGGAGAAGCTTCTCTGACGCTTTTTCACAGAGATTTTGAAACTGAAATTTCCAAACCCGTTTCCAACGAAGGCGCCAATGGGCTTCCCCATAGAACTTGCCAACCTGAATTCCTACAGGCTAGATGTGAGAGGCACATTCTGCTGCTTCCTCCCTTAGAGTTAAACTAGCTTCTGAAAGCTCAACCTCCGGGGAGTTTGTTTGGCAGAGATATAGAACACACTTTTCCAAGCCTGTTGGAAGGCATTTGCAGTTTCATTTCGCGTCTAATTTCCCAAACCAAACTGCTTGCAGCTCTAACTCCCTTCTAACTACCACTTCTTCGGTTCAGTGAGATATGCTGGATTCTAAACGGAGAAGCTTCTCTGACGCTTTTTCACAGAGATTTTGAAACTGAAATCTCCCATGCCATTTCCACCATAGGCAGCAATGGGCTTCCCCATAGAACTTGCCAACCTGAATTCCTACAGGCTAGATGTGAGAGGCACATTCTGCTGCTTCCTCCCTAAGAGTTAAGCTTGCTTCTGAAAGCTCAACCTCCGGGGAGTCTGTTTGGCAGAGATATAGAACACACTTTTCCAAGCCTGTTGGAAGGCCTTTGCAGTGTCATTTCGCATCTAATTTCCCAAACCAAACTGCTTGCAGCTCTAACTCCCTTCTAACTACCACTTCTTCGGTTCAGTGAGATATGCTGGATTCTAAACGGAGAAGCTTCTCTGACGCTTTTTCACAGAGATTTTGAAACTGAAATCTCCCATGCCGTTTCCACCATAGGCAGCAATGGGCTTCCCCATAGAACTTGCCAACCTGAATTCCTACAGGCTAGATGTGAGAGGCACATTCTGCTGCTTCCTCCCTAAGAGTTAAGCTTGCTTCTGAAAGCTCAACCTCCGGGGAGTCTGTTTGGCAGAGATATAGAACACACTTTTCCAAGCCTGTTGGAAGGCCTTTTCAGTGTCATTTCGCATCTAATTTCCCAAACCAAACTGCTTGCAGCTCTAACTCCCTTCTAACTACCACTTCTTCGGTTCAGTGAGATATGCTGGATTCTAAACGGAGAAGCTTCTCTGACGCTTTTTCACAGAGATTTTGAAACTGAAATCTCCCATGCCGTTTCCACCATAGACAGCAATAGGCTTCCCCATAGAACTTGCCAACCTGAATTCCTACAGGCTAGATGTGAGAGGCACATTCTGCTGCTTCCTCCCTTAGAGTTAAACTAGCTTCTGAAAGCTCAACCTCCGGGGAGTTTGTTTGGCAGAGATATAGAACACACTTTTCCAAGCCTGTTGGAAGGCCTTTGCAGTTTCATTTCGCGTCTAATTTCCCAAACCAAACTGCTTGCAGCTCTAACTCCCTTCTAACTACCACTTCTTCGGTTCAGTGAGATATGCTGGATTCTAAACGGAGAAGCTTCTCTGACGCTTTTTCACAGAGATTTTGAAACTGAAATCTCCCATGCCGTTTCCACCATAGGCAGCAATGGGCTTCCCCATAGAACTTGCCAACCTGAATTCCTACAGGCTAGATGTGAGAGGCACATTCTGCTGCTTCCTCCCTAAGAGTTAAGCTTGCTTCTGAAAGCTCAACCTCCGGGGAGTCTGTTTGGCAGAGATATAGAACACACTTTTCCAAGCCTGTTGGAAGGCCTTTGCAGTGTCATTTCGCATCTAATTTCCCAAACCAAACTGCTTGCAGCTCTAACTCCCTTCTAACTACCACTTCTTCGGTTCAGTGAGATATGCTGGATTCTAAACGGAGAAGCTTCTCTGACGCTTTTTCACAGAGATTTTGAAACTGAAATCTCCCATGCCGTTTCCACCATAGGCAGCAATGGGCTTCCCCATAGAACTTGCCAACCTGAATTCCTACAGGCTAGATGTGAGAGGCACATTCTTCTGCTTCCTCCCTTAGAGTTAAACTTGCTTCTGCTTCTGAAAGCTCAACCTCCGGGGAGTTTGTTTGGCAGAGATATAGAACACACTTTTCCAAGCCTGTTGGAAGGCATTTGCAGTTTCATTTCGCGTCTAATTTCCCAAACCAAACTGCTTGCAGCTCTAACTCCCTTCTAACTACCACTTCTTCGGTTCAGTGAGATATGCTGGATTCTAAACGGAGAAGCTTCTCTGACGCTTTTTCACAGAGATTTTGAAACTGAAATTTCCAAACCCGTTTCCAACGAAGGCGCCAATGGGCTTCCCCATAGAACTTGCCAACCTGAATTCCTACAGGCTAGATGGGAGAGGCACATTCTGCTGCTTCCTCCCTTAGAGTTAAACTAGCTTCTGAAAGCTCAACCTCTGGGGAGTTTGTTTGGCAGAGATATAGAACACACTTTTCCAAGCCTGTTGGAAGGCATTTGCAGTTTCATTTCGCGTCTAATTTCCCAAACCAAACTGCTTGCAGCTCTAACTCCCTTCTAACTACCACTTCTTCGGTTCAGTGAGATATGCTGGATTCTAAACGGAGAAGCTTCTCTGACGCTTTTTCACAGAGATTTTGAAACTGAAATCTCCCATGCCATTTCCACCATAGGCAGCAATGGGCTTCCCCATAGAACTTGCCAACCTGAATTCCTACAGGCTAGATGTGAGAGGCACATTCTGCTGCTTCCTCCCTAAGAGTTAAGCTTGCTTCTGAAAGCTCAACCTCCGGGGAGTCTGTTTGGCAGAGATATAGAACACACTTTTCCAAGCCTGTTGGAAGGCCTTTGCAGTGTCATTTCGCATCTAATTTCCCAAACCAAACTGCTTGCAGCTCTAACTCCCTTCTAACTACCACTTCTTCGGTTCAGTGAGATATGCTGGATTCTAAACGGAGAAGCTTCTCTGACGCTTTTTCACAGAGATTTTGAAACTGAAATCTCCCATGCCGTTTCCACCATAGGCAGCAATGGGCTTCCCCATAGAACTTGCCAACCTGAATTCCTACAGGCTAGATGTGAGAGGCACATTCTGCTGCTTCCTCCCTAAGAGTTAAGCTTGCTTCTGAAAGCTCAACCTCCGGGGAGTCTGTTTGGCAGAGATATAGAACACACTTTTCCAAGCCTGTTGGAAGGCCTTTTCAGTGTCATTTCGCATCTAATTTCCCAAACCAAACTGCTTGCAGCTCTAACTCCCTTCTAACTACCACTTCTTCGGTTCAGTGAGATATGCTGGATTCTAAACGGAGAAGCTTCTCTGACGCTTTTTCACAGAGATTTTGAAACTGAAATCTCCCATGCCGTTTCCACCATAGACAGCAATAGGCTTCCCCATAGAACTTGCCAACCTGAATTCCTACAGGCTAGATGTGAGAGGCACATTCTGCTGCTTCCTCCCTTAGAGTTAAACTAGCTTCTGAAAGCTCAACCTCCGGGGAGTTTGTTTGGCAGAGATATAGAACACACTTTTCCAAGCCTGTTGGAAGGCCTTTGCAGTTTCATTTCGCGTCTAATTTCCCAAACCAAACTGCTTGCAGCTCTAACTCCCTTCTAACTACCACTTCTTCGGTTCAGTGAGATATGCTGGATTCTAAACGGAGAAGCTTCTCTGACGCTTTTTCACAGAGATTTTGAAACTGAAATCTCCCATGCCGTTTCCACCATAGCCAGCAATGGGCTTCCCCATAGAACTTGCCAACCTGAATTCCTACAGGCTAGATGTGAGAGGCACATTCTGCTGCTTCCTCCCTAAGAGTTAAGCTTGCTTCTGAAAGCTCAACCTCCGGGGAGTCTGTTTGGCAGAGATATAGAACACACTTTTCCAAGCCTGTTGGAAGGCCTTTGCAGTGTCATTTCGCATCTAATTTCCCAAACCAAACTGCTTGCAGCTCTAACTCCCTTCTAACTACCACTTCTTCGGTTCAGTGAGATATGCTGGATTCTAAACGGAGAAGCTTCTCTGACGCTTTTTCACAGAGATTTTGAAACTGAAATCTCCCATGCCGTTTCCACCATAGGCAGCAATGGGCTTCCCCATAGAACTTGCCAACCTGAATTCCTACAGGCTAGATGTGAGAGGCACATTCTTCTGCTTCCTCCCTTAGAGTTAAACTTGCTTCTGCTTCTGAAAGCTCAACCTCCGGGGAGTTTGTTTGGCAGAGATATAGAACACACTTTTCCAAGCCTGTTGGAAGGCATTTGCAGTTTCATTTCGCGTCTAATTTCCCAAACCAAACTGCTTGCAGCTCTAACTCCCTTCTAACTACCACTTCTTCGGTTCAGTGAGATATGCTGGATTCTAAACGGAGAAGCTTCTCTGACGCTTTTTCACAGAGATTTTGAAACTGAAATTTCCAAACCCGTTTCCAACGAAGGCGCCAATGGGCTTCCCCATAGAACTTGCCAACCTGAATTCCTACAGGCTAGATGGGAGAGGCACATTCTGCTGCTTCCTCCCTTAGAGTTAAACTAGCTTCTGAAAGCTCAACCTCCGGGGAGTTTGTTTGGCAGAGATATAGAACACACTTTTCCAAGCCTGTTGGAAGGCATTTGCAGTGTCATTTCGCGTCTAATTTCCCAAACCAAACTGCTTGCAGCTCTAACTCCCTTCTAACTACCACTTCTTCGGTTCAGTGAGATATGCGGGATTCTAAACGGAGAAGCTTCTCTGACGCTTTTTCAGAGAGATTTTGAAACTGAAATCTCCCATGCCGTTTCCACCATAGGCAGCAATGGGCTTCCCCATAGAACTTGCCAACCTGAATTTCTACAGGCGAGATGTGAGAGGCACATTCTGCTGCTTCCTCCCTTAGAGTTAAACTTGCTTCTGAAAGCTCAACCTCCGGGGAGTTTGTTTGGCAGAGATATAGAACACACTTTTCCAAGCCTGTTGGAAGGCATTTGCAGTTTCATTTCGCGTCTAATTTCCCAAACCAAACTGCTTGCAGCTCTAACTCCCTTCTAACTACCACTTCTTCGGTTCAGTGAGATATGCTGGATTCTAAACGGAGAAGCTTCTCTGACGCTTTTTCACAGAGATTTTGAAACTGAAATTTCCAAACCCGTTTCCAACGAAGGCGCCAATGGGCTTCCCCATAGAACTTGCCAACCTGAATTCCTACAGGCTAGATGTGAGAGGCACATTCTGCTGCTTCCTCCCTTAGAGTTAAACTAGCTTCTGAAAGCTCAACCTCCGGGGAGTTTGTTTGGCAGAGATATAGAACACACTTTTCCAAGCCTGTTGGAAGGCATTTGCAGTTTCATTTCGCGTCTAATTTCCCAAACCAAACTGCTTGCAGCTCTAACTCCCTTCTAACTACCACTTCTTCGGTTCAGTGAGATATGCTGGATTCTAAACGGAGAAGCTTCTCTGACGCTTTTTCACAGAGATTTTGAAACTGAAATCTCCCATGCCGTTTCCACCATAGGCAGCAATGGGCTTCCCCATAGAACTTGCCAACCTGAATTCCTACAGGCTAGATGTGAGAGGCACATTCTGCTGCTTCCTCCCTAAGAGTTAAGCTTGCTTCTGAAAGCTCAACCTCCGGGGAGTCTGTTTGGCAGAGATATAGAACACACTTTTCCAAGCCTGTTGGAAGGCCTTTGCAGTGTCATTTCGCATCTAATTTCCCAAACCAAACTGCTTGCAGCTCTAACTCCCTTCTAACTACCACTTCTTCGGTTCAGTGAGATATGCTGGATTCTAAACGGAGAAGCTTCTCTGACGCTTTTTCACAGAGATTTTGAAACTGAAATCTCCCATGCCGTTTCCACCATAGGCAGCAATGGGCTTCCCCATAGAACTTGCCAACCTGAATTCCTACAGGCTAGATGTGAGAGGCACATTCTTCTGCTTCCTCCCTTAGAGTTAAACTTGCTTCTGCTTCTGAAAGCTCAACCTCCGGGGAGTTTGTTTGGCAGAGATATAGAACACACTTTTCCAAGCCTGTTGGAAGGCATTTGCAGTTTCATTTCGCGTCTAATTTCCCAAACCAAACTGCTTGCAGCTCTAACTCCCTTCTAACTACCACTTCTTCGGTTCAGTGAGATATGCTGGATTCTAAACGGAGAAGCTTCTCTGACGCTTTTTCACAGAGATTTTGAAACTGAAATTTCCAAACCCGTTTCCAACGAAGGCGCCAATGGGCTTCCCCATAGAACTTGCCAACCTGAATTCCTACAGGCTAGATGTGAGAGGCACATTCTGCTGCTTCCTCCCTTAGAGTTAAACTAGCTTCTGAAAGCTCAACCTCCGGGGAGTTTGTTTGGCAGAGATATAGAACACACTTTTCCAAGCCTGTTGGAAGGCATTTGCAGTTTCATTTCGCGTCTAATTTCCCAAACCAAACTGCTTGCAGCTCTAACTCCCTTCTAACTACCACTTCTTCGGTTCAGTGAGATATGCTGGATTCTAAACGGAGAAGCTTCTCTGACGCTTTTTCACAGAGATTTTGAAACTGAAATCTCCCATGCCGTTTCCACCATAGGCAGCAATGGGCTTCCCCATAGAACTTGCCAACCTGAATTCCTACAGGCTAGATGTGAGAGGCACATTCTGCTGCTTCCTCCCTAAGAGTTAAGCTTGCTTCTGAAAGCTCAACCTCCGGGGAGTCTGTTTGGCAGAGATATAGAACACACTTTTCCAAGCCTGTTGGAAGGCCTTTGCAGTGTCATTTCGCATCTAATTTCCCAAACCAAACTGCTTGCAGCTCTAACTCCCTTCTAACTACCACTTCTTCGGTTCAGTGAGATATGCTGGATTCTAAACGGAGAAGCTTCTCTGACGCTTTTTCACAGAGATTTTGAAACTGAAATCTCCCATGCCGTTTCCACCATAGGCAGCAATGGGCTTCCCCATAGAACTTGCCAACCTGAATTCCTACAGGCTAGATGTGAGAGGCACATTCTGCTGCTTCCTCCCTAAGAGTTAAGCTTGCTTCTGAAAGCTCAACCTCCGGGGAGTCTGTTTGGCAGAGATATAGAACACACTTTTCCAAGCCTGTTGGAAGGCCTTTTCAGTGTCATTTCGCATCTAATTTCCCAAACCAAACTGCTTGCAGCTCTAACTCCCTTCTAACTACCACTTCTTCGGTTCAGTGAGATATGCTGGATTCTAAACGGAGAAGCTTCTCTGACGCTTTTTCACAGAGATTTTGAAACTGAAATCTCCCATGCCGTTTCCACCATAGGCAGCAATGGGCTTCCCCATAGAACTTGCCAACCTGAATTCCTACAGGCTAGATGTGAGAGGCACATTTTGCTGCTTCCTCCCTTAGAGTTAAACTAGCTTCTGAAAGCTCAACCTCCGGGGAGTTTGTTTGGCAGAGATATAGAACACACTTTTCCAAGCCTGTTGGAAGGCCTTTGCAGTTTCATTTCGCGTCTAATTTCCCAAACCAAACTGCTTGCAGCTCTAACTCCCTTCTAACTACCACTTCTTCGGTTCAGTGAGATATGCTGGATTCTAAACGGAGAAGCTTCTCTGACGCTTTTTCACAGAGATTTTGAAACTGAAATCTCCCATGCCGTTTCCACCATAGGCAGCAATGGGCTTCCCCATAGAACTTGCCAACCTGAATTCCTACAGGCTAGATGTGAGAGGCACATTCTGCTGCTTCCTCCCTTAGAGTTAAACTTGCTTCTGAAAGCTCAACCTCCGGGGAGTTTGTTTGGCAGAGATATAGAACACACTTTTCCAAGCCTGTTGGAAGGCATTTGCAGTTTCATTTCGCGTCTAATTTCCCAAACCAAACTGCTTGCAGCTCTAACTGCCTTCTAACTACCACTTCTTCGGTTCAGTGAGATATGCTGGATTCTAAACGGAGAAGCTTCTCTGACGCTTTTTCACAGAGATTTTGAAACTGAAATTTCCAAACCCGTTTCCAACGAAGGCGCCAATGGGCTTCCCCATAGAACTTGCCAACCTGAATTCCTACAGGCTAGATGTGAGAGGCACATTCTGCTGCTTCCTCCCTTAGAGTTAAACTAGCTTCTGAAAGCTCAACCTCCGGGGAGTTTGTTTGGCAGAGATATAGAACACACTTTTCCAAGCCTGTTGGAAGGCATTTGCAGTTTCATTTCGCGTCTAATTTCCCAAACCAAACTGCTTGCAGCTCTAACTCCCTTCTAACTACCACTTCTTCGGTTCAGTGAGATATGCTGGATTCTAAAGGGAGAAGCTTCTCTGACGCTTTTTCACAGAGATTTTGAAACTGAAATCTCCCATGCCGTTTCCACCATAGGCAGCAATGGGCTTCCCCATAGAACTTGCCAACCTGAATTCCTACAGGCTAGATGTGAGAGGCACATTCTGCTGCTTCCTCCCTTAGAGTTAAACTTGCTTCTGAAAGCTCAACCTCCGGGGAGTTTGTTTGGCAGAGATATAGAACACACTTTTCCAAGCCTGTTGGAAGGCCTTTGCAGTTTCATTTCGCGTCTAATTTCCCAAACCAAACTGCTTGCAGCTCTAACTGCCTTCTAACTACCACTTCTTCGGTTCAGTGAGATATGCTGGATTCTAAACGGAGAAGCTTCTCTGACGCTTTTTCACAGAGATTTTGAAACTGAAATCTCCCATGCCGTTTCCACCATAGGCAGCAATGGGCTTCCCCATAGAACTTGCCAACCTGAATTCCTACAGGCTAGATGTGAGAGGCACATTCTGCTGCTTCCTCCCTAAGAGTTAAGCTTGGTTCTGAAAGCTCAACCTCCGGGGAGTCTGTTTGGCAGAGATATAGAACACACTTTTCCAAGCCTGTTGGAAGGCCTTTGCAGTGTCATTTCGCATCTAATTTCCCAAACCAAACTGCTTGCAGCTCTAACTCCCTTCTAACTACCACTTCTTCGGTTCAGTGAGATATGCTGGATTCTAAACGGAGAAGCATCTCTGACGCTTTTTCACAGAGATTTTGAAACTGAAATTTCCAAACCCGTTTCCAACGAAGGCGCCAATGGGCTTCCCCATAGAACTTGCCAACCTGAATTCCTACAGGCTAGATGTGAGAGGCACATTCTGCTGCTTCCTCCCTTAGAGTTAAACTAGCTTCTGAAAGCTCAACCTCCGGGGAGTTTGTTTGGCAGAGATATAGAACACACTTTTCCAAGCCTGTTGGAAGGCATTTGCAGTTTCATTTCGCGACTAATTTCCCAAACCAAACTGCTTGCAGCTCTAACTCCCTTCTAACTACCACTTCTTCGGTTCAGTGAGATATGCTGGATTCTAAACGGAGAAGCTTCTCTGACGCTTTTTCACAGAGATTTTGAAACTGAAATCTCCCATGCCGTTTCCACCATAGGCAGCAATGGGCTTCCCCATAGAACTTGCAAACCTGAATTCCTACAGGCTAGATGTGAGAGGGACATTCTGCTGCTTCCTCCCTAAGAGTTAAGCTTGCTTCTGAAAGCTCAACCTCCGGGGAGTCTGTTTGGCAGAGATATAGAACACACTTTTCCAAGCCTGTTGGAAGGCCTTTGCAGTGTCATTTCGCATCTAATTTCCCAAACCAAACTGCTTGCAGCTCTAACTCCCTTCTAACTACCACTTCTTCGGTTCAGTGAGATATGCTGGATTGTAAACGGAGAAGCTTCTCTGACGCTTTTTCACAGAGATTTTGAAACTGAAATTTCCAAACCCGTTTCCAACGAAGGCGCCAATGGGCTTCCCCATAGAACTTGCCAACCTGAATTCCTACAGGCTAGATGAGAGAGGCACATTCTGCTGCTTCCTCCCTTAGAGTTAAACTAGCTTCTGAAAGCTCAACCTCCGGGGAGTTTGTTTGGCAGAGATATAGAACACACTTTTCCAAGCCTGTTGGAAGGCATTTGCAGTTTCATTTCGCGTCTAATTTCCCAAACCAAACTGCTTGCAGCTCTAACTGCCTTCTAACTACCACTTCTTCGATTCAGTGAGATATGCTGGATTCTAAACGGAGAAGCTTCTCTGACGCTTTTTCACAGAGATTTTGAAACTGAAATCTCCCATGCCGTTTCCACCATAGGCAGCAATGGGCTTCCCCATAGAACTTGCAAACCTGAATTCCTACAGGCTAGATGTGAGAGGCACATTCTGCTGCTTCCTCCCTAAGAGTTAAGCTTGCTTGTGAAAGCTCAACCTCCGGGGAGTCTGTTTGGCAGAGATATAGAACACACTTTTCCAAGCCTGTTGGAAGGCCTTTGCAGTGTCATTTCGCATCTAATTTCCCAAACCAAACTGCTTGCAGCTCTAACTCCCTTCTAACTACCACTTCTTCGGTTCAGTGAGATATGCTGGATTCTAAACGGAGAAGCTTCTCTGACGCTTTTTCACCGAGATTTTGAAACTGAAATCTCCCATGCCGTTTCCACCATAGGCAGCAATAGGCTTCCCCATAGAACTTGCCAACCTGAATTCCTACAGGCGAGATGTGAGAGGCACATTCTGCTGCTTCCTCCCTTAGAGTTAAACTAGCTTCTGAAAGCTCAACCTCCGGGGAGTTTGTTTGGCAGAGATATAGGACACACTTTTCCAAGCCTGTTGGAAGGCCTTTGCAGTTTCATTTCGCGTCTAATTTCCCAAACCAAACTGCTTGCAGCTCTAACTCCCTTCTAACTACCACTTCTTCGGTTCAGTGAGATATGCTGGATTCTAAACGGAGAAGCTTCTCTGACGCTTTTTCACAGAGATTTTGAAACTGAAATCTCCCATGCCGTTTCCACCATAGGCAGCAATGGGCTTCCCCATAGAACTTGCCAACCTGAATTCCTACAGGCTAGATGTGAGAGGCACATTTTGCTGCTTCCTCCCTTAGAGTTAAACTAGCTTCTGAAAGCTCAACCTCCGGGGAGTTTGTTTGGCAGAGATATAGAACACACTTTTCCAAGCCTGTTGGAAGGCCTTTGCAGTTTCATTTCGCGTCTAATTTCCCAAACCAAACTGCTTGCAGCTCTAACTCCCTTCTAACTACCACTTCTTCGGTTCAGTGAGATATGCTGGATTCTAAACGGAGAAGCTTCTCTGACGCTTTTTCACAGAGATTTTGAAACTGAAATCTCCCATGCCGTTTCCACCATAGGCAGCAATGGGCTTCCCCATAGAACTTGCCAACCTGAATTCCTACAGGCTAGATGTGAGAGGCACATTCTGCTGCTTCCTCCCTTAGAGTTAAACTTGCTTCTGAAAGCTCAACCTCCGGGGAGTTTGTTTGGCAGAGATATAGAACACACTTTTCCAAGCCTGTTGGAAGGCATTTGCAGTTTCATTTCGCGTCTAATTTCCCAAACCAAACTGCTTGCAGCTCTAACTGCCTTCTAACTACCACTTCTTCGGTTCAGTGAGATATGCTGGATTCTAAACGGAGAAGCTTCTCTGACGCTTTTTCACAGAGATTTTGAAACTGAAATTTCCAAACCCGTTTCCAACGAAGGCGCCAATGGGCTTCCCCATAGAACTTGCCAACCTGAATTCCTACAGGCTAGATGTGAGAGGCACATTCTGCTGCTTCCTCCCTTAGAGTTAAACTAGCTTCTGAAAGCTCAACCTCCGGGGAGTTTGTTTGGCAGAGATATAGAACACACTTTTCCAAGCCTGTTGGAAGGCATTTGCAGTTTCATTTCGCGTCTAATTTCCCAAACCAAACTGCTTGCAGCTCTAACTCCCTTCTAACTACCACTTCTTCGGTTCAGTGAGATATGCTGGATTCTAAAGGGAGAAGCTTCTCTGACGCTTTTTCACAGAGATTTTGAAACTGAAATCTCCCATGCCGTTTCCACCATAGGCAGCAATGGGCTTCCCCATAGAACTTGCCAACCTGAATTCCTACAGGCTAGATGTGAGAGGCACATTCTGCTGCTTCCTCCCTTAGAGTTAAACTTGCTTCTGAAAGCTCAACCTCCGGGGAGTTTGTTTGGCAGAGATATAGAACACACTTTTCCAAGCCTGTTGGAAGGCCTTTGCAGTTTCATTTCGCGTCTAATTTCCCAAACCAAACTGCTTGCAGCTCTAACTGCCTTCTAACTACCACTTCTTCGGTTCAGTGAGATATGCTGGATTCTAAACGGAGAAGCTTCTCTGACGCTTTTTCACAGAGATTTTGAAACTGAAATCTCCCATGCCGTTTCCACCATAGGCAGCAATGGGCTTCCCCATAGAACTTGCCAACCTGAATTCCTACAGGCTAGATGTGAGAGGCACATTCTGCTGCTTCCTCCCTAAGAGTTAAGCTTGGTTCTGAAAGCTCAACCTCCGGGGAGTCTGTTTGGCAGAGATATAGAACACACTTTTCCAAGCCTGTTGGAAGGCCTTTGCAGTGTCATTTCGCATCTAATTTCCCAAACCAAACTGCTTGCAGCTCTAACTCCCTTCTAACTACCACTTCTTCGGTTCAGTGAGATATGCTGGATTCTAAACGGAGAAGCATCTCTGACGCTTTTTCACAGAGATTTTGAAACTGAAATTTCCAAACCCGTTTCCAACGAAGGCGCCAATGGGCTTCCCCATAGAACTTGCCAACCTGAATTCCTACAGGCTAGATGTGAGAGGCACATTCTGCTGCTTCCTCCCTTAGAGTTAAACTAGCTTCTGAAAGCTCAACCTCCGGGGAGTTTGTTTGGCAGAGATATAGAACACACTTTTCCAAGCCTGTTGGAAGGCATTTGCAGTTTCATTTCGCGACTAATTTCCCAAACCAAACTGCTTGCAGCTCTAACTCCCTTCTAACTACCACTTCTTCGGTTCAGTGAGATATGCTGGATTCTAAACGGAGAAGCTTCTCTGACGCTTTTTCACAGAGATTTTGAAACTGAAATCTCCCATGCCGTTTCCACCATAGGCAGCAATGGGCTTCCCCATAGAACTTGCAAACCTGAATTCCTACAGGCTAGATGTGAGAGGGACATTCTGCTGCTTCCTCCCTAAGAGTTAAGCTTGCTTCTGAAAGCTCAACCTCCGGGGAGTCTGTTTGGCAGAGATATAGAACACACTTTTCCAAGCCTGTTGGAAGGCCTTTGCAGTGTCATTTCGCATCTAATTTCCCAAACCAAACTGCTTGCAGCTCTAACTCCCTTCTAACTACCACTTCTTCGGTTCAGTGAGATATGCTGGATTGTAAACGGAGAAGCTTCTCTGACGCTTTTTCACAGAGATTTTGAAACTGAAATTTCCAAACCCGTTTCCAACGAAGGCGCCAATGGGCTTCCCCATAGAACTTGCCAACCTGAATTCCTACAGGCTAGATGAGAGAGGCACATTCTGCTGCTTCCTCCCTTAGAGTTAAACTAGCTTCTGAAAGCTCAACCTCCGGGGAGTTTGTTTGGCAGAGATATAGAACACACTTTTCCAAGCCTGTTGGAAGGCATTTGCAGTTTCATTTCGCGTCTAATTTCCCAAACCAAACTGCTTGCAGCTCTAACTGCCTTCTAACTACCACTTCTTCGGTTCAGTGAGATATGCTGGATTCTAAACGGAGAAGCTTCTCTGACGCTTTTTCACAGAGATTTTGAAACTGAAATCTCCCATGCCGTTTCCACCATAGGCAGCAATGGGCTTCCCCATAGAACTTGCAAACCTGAATTCCTACAGGCTAGATGTGAGAGGCACATTCTGCTGCTTCCTCCCTAAGAGTTAAGCTTGCTTGTGAAAGCTCAACCTCCGGGGAGTCTGTTTGGCAGAGATATAGAACACACTTTTCCAAGCCTGTTGGAAGGCCTTTGCAGTGTCATTTCGCATCTAATTTCCCAAACCAAACTGCTTGCAGCTCTAACTCCCTTCTAACTACCACTTCTTCGGTTCAGTGAGATATGCTGGATTCTAAACGGAGAAGCTTCTCTGACGCTTTTTCACCGAGATTTTGAAACTGAAATCTCCCATGCCGTTTCCACCATAGGCAGCAATAGGCTTCCCCATAGAACTTGCCAACCTGAATTCCTACAGGCGAGATGTGAGAGGCACATTCTGCTGCTTCCTCCCTTAGAGTTAAACTAGCTTCTGAAAGCTCAACCTCCGGGGAGTTTGTTTGGCAGAGATATAGGACACACTTTTCCAAGCCTGTTGGAAGGCCTTTGCAGTTTCATTTCGCGTCTAATTTCCCAAACCAAACTGCTTGCAGCTCTAACTCCCTTCTAACTACCACTTCTTCGGTTCAGTGAGATATGCTGGATTCTAAACGGAGAAGCTTCTCTGACGCTTTTTCACAGAGATTTTGAAACTGAAATCTCCCATGCCGTTTCCACCATAGGCAGCAATGGGCTTCCCCATAGAACTTGCCAACCTGAATTCCTACAGGCTAGATGTGAGAGGCACATACTGCTGCTTCCTCCCTTAGAGTTAAACTAGCTTTTGAAAGCTCAACCTCCGGGGAGTTTGTTTGGCAGAGATATAGAACACATTTTTCCAAGCCTGTTGGAAGGCATTTGCAGTGTCATTTCGCGTCTAATTTACCAAACCAAACTGCTTGCAGCTCTAACTCCCTTCTAACTACCACTTCTTCGGTTCAGTGAGATATGCTGGATTCTAAACGGAGAAGCTTCTCTGACGCTTTTTCACAGAGATTTTGAAACTGAAATCTCCCATGCCGTTTCCACCATAGGCAGCAATGGGCTTCCCCATAGAACTTGCCAACCTGAATTCCTACAGGCGAGATGTGAGAGGCACATTCTGCTGCTTCCTCCCTTAGAGTTAAACTTGCTTCTGAAAGCTCAACCTCCGGGGAGTTTGTTTGGCAGAGATATAGAACACACTTTTCCAAGCCTGTTGGAAGGCATTTGCAGTTTCATTTCGCGTCTAATTTCCCAAACCAAACTGCTTGCAGCTCTAACTCCCTTCTAACTACCACTTCTTCGGTTCAGTGAGATATGCTGGATTCTAAACGGAGAAGCTTCTCTGACGCTTTTTCACAGAGATTTTGAAACTGAAATTTCCAAACCCGTTTCCAACGAAGGCGCCAATGGGCTTCCCCATAGAACTTGCCAACCTGAATTCCTACAGGCTAGATGTGAGAGGCACATTCTGCTGCTTCCTCCCTTAGAGTTCAACTTGCTTCTGAAAGCTCAACCTCCGGGGAGTTTGTTTGGCAGAGATATAGAACACACTTTTCCAAGCCTGTTGGAAGGCATTTGCAGTTTCATTTCGCGTCTAATTTCCCAAACCAAACTGCTTGCAGCTCTAACTCCCTTCTAACTACCACTTCTACGGTTCAGTGAGATATGCTGGATTCTAAACGGAGAAGCTTCTCTGACGCTTTTTCACAGAGATTTTGAAACTGAAATCTCCCATGCCGTTTCCACCATAGGCAGCAATGGGCTTCCCCATAGAACTTGCCAACCTGAATTCCTACAGGCTAGATGTGAGAGGCACATTCTGCTGCTTCCTCCCTAAGAGTTAAGCTTGCTTCTGAAAGCTCAACCTCCGGGAGTCTGTTTGGCAGAGATATAGAACACACTTTTCCAAGCCTGTTGGAAGGCATTTGCAGTGTCATTTCGCATCTAATTTCCCAAACCAAACTGCTTGCAGCTCTAACTCCCTTCTAACTACCACTTCTTCGGTTCAGTGAGATATGCTGGATTCTAAACGGAGAAGCTTCTCTGACGCTTTTTCACAGAGATTTTGAAACTGAAATCTCCCATGCCGTTTCCAACATAGGCAGCAATAGGCTTCCCCATAGAACTTGCCAACCTGAATTCCTACAGGCTAGATGTGAGAGGCACATTCTGCTGCTTCCTCCCTTAGAGTTAAACTAGCTTCTGAAAGCTCAACCTCCGGGGAGTTTGTTTGGCAGAGATATAGAACACACTTTTCCAAGCCTGTTGGAAGGCCTTTGCAGTTTCATTTCGCGTCTAATTTCCCAAACCAAACTGCTTGCAGCTCTAACTCCCTTCTAACTACCACTTCTTCGGTTCAGTGAGATATGCTGGATTCTAAACGGAGAAGCTTCTCTGACGCTTTTTCACAGAGATTTTGAAACTGAAATCTCCCATGCCGTTTCCACCATAGGCAGCAATGGGCTTCCCCATAGAACTTGCCAACCTGAATTCCTACAGGCTAGATGTGAGAGGCACATTCTGCTGCTTCCTCCCTTAGAGTTAAACTAGCTTCTGAAAGCTCAACCTCCGGGGAGTTTGTTTGGCAGAGATATAGGACACACTTTTCCAAGCCTGTTGGAAGGCCTTTGCAGTTTCATTTCGCGTCTAATTTCCCAAACCAAACTGCTTGCAGCTCTAACTGCCTTCTAACTACCACTTCTTCGGTTCAGTGAGATATGCTGGATTCTAAACGGAGAAGCTTCTCTGACGCTTTTTCACAGAGATTTTGAAACTGAAATCTCCCATGCTGTTTCCACCATAGGCAGCAATGGGCTTCCCCATAGAACTTGCCAACCTGAATTCCTACAGGCTAGATGTGAGAGGCACATTCTGCTGCTTCCTCCCTAACAGTTAAGCTTGCTTCTGAAAGCTCAACCTCCGGGGACTCTGTTTGGCACAGATATAGAACACAATTTTCCAAGCCTGTTGGAAGGCATTTGCAGTTTCATTTCGCGACTAATTTCCCAAACCAAACTGCTTGCAGCTCTAACTCCCTTCTAACTACCACTTCTTCGGTTCAGTGAGATATGCTGGATTCTAAACGGAGAAGCTTCTCTGACGCTTTTTCACAGAGATTTTGAAACTGAAATCTCCCATGCCGTTTCCACCATAGGCAGCAATGGGCTTCCCCATAGAACTTGCCAACCTGAATTCCTACAGGCTAGATGTGAGAGGCACATTCTGCTGCTTCCTCCCTAACAGTTAAGCTTGCTTCTCAAAGCTCAACCTCCGGGGACTCTGTTTGGCACAGATATAGAACACACTTTTCCAAGCCTGTTGGAAGGCCTTTGCAGAGTCATTTCGCATCTAATTTCCCAAACCAAACTGCTTGCAGCTCTAACTCCCTTCTAACTACCACTTCTTCGGTTCAGTGAGATATGCTGGATTCTAAACGGAGAAGCTTCTCTGACGCTTTTTCACAGAGATTTTGAAACTGAAATTTCCAAACCCGTTTCCAACGAAGGCGCCAATGGGCTTCCCCATAGAACTTGCCAACCTGAATTCCTACAGGCTAGATGTGAGAGGCACATTCTGCTGCTTCCTCCCTTAGAGTTAAACTTGCTTCTGAAAGCTCAACCTCCGGGGAGTTTGTTTGGCAGAGATATAGAACACACTTTTCCAAGCCTGTTGGAAGGCATTTGCAGTTTCATTTCGCGTCTAATTTCCCAAACCAAACTGCTTGCAGCTCTAACTCCCTTCTAACTACCACTTCTTCGGTTCAGTGTGATATGCTGGATTCTAAACGGAGAAGCTTCTCTGACGCTTTTTCACAGAGATTTTGAAACTGAAATCTCCCATGCCGTTTCAACCATAGGCAGCAATGGGCTTCCCCATAGAACTTGCCAACCTGAATTCCTACAGGCTAGATGTGAGAGGCACATTCTGCTGCTTCCTCCTTAAGAGTTAAGCTTGCTTCTGAAAGCTCAACCTCCGGGGAGTCTGTTTGGCAGAGATATAGAACACACTTTTCCAAGCCTGTTGGAAGGCCTTTGCAGTGTTATTTCGCATCTAATTTCCCAAACCAAACTGCTTGCAGCTCTAACTCCCTTCTAACTACCACTTCTTCGGTTCAGTGAGATATGCTGGATTCTAAACGGAGAAGCTTCTCTGACGCTTTTTCACAGAGATTTTGAAACTGAAATCTCCCATGCCGTTTCCACCATAGGCAGCAATGGGCTTCCCCATAGAACTTGCCAACCTGAATTCCTACAGGCTAGATGTGAGAGGCACATTCTGCTGCTTCCTCCTTTTGAGTTAAACTAGCTTCTGAAAGCTCAACCTCCGGGGAGTTTGTTTGGCAGAGATATAGAACACACTTTTCCAAGCCTGTTGGAAGGCATTTGCAGTTTCATTTCGCGTCTAATTTCCCAAACCAAACTGCTTGCAGCTCTAACTCCCTTCTAACTACCACTTCTTCGGTTCAGTGAGATATGCTGGATTCTAAACGGAGAAGCTTCTCTGACGCTTTTTCACAGAGATTTTGAAACTGAAATCTCCCATGCCGTTTCCACCATAGGCAGCAATGGGCTTCCCCATAGAACTTGCCAACCTGAATTCCTACAGGCTAGATGTGAGAGGCACATTGTGCTGCTTCCTCCCTTAGAGTTAAACTAGGTTCTGAAAGCTCAACCTCCAGGGAGTCTGTTTGGCAGAGATATAGAACACACTTTTCCAAGCCTGTTGGAAGGCATTTGCAGTTTCATTTCGCGTCTAATTTCCCAAACCAAACTGCTTGCAGCTCTAACTGCCTTCTAACTACCACTTCTTCGGTTCAGTGAGATATGCTGGATTCTAAACGGAGAAGCTTCTCTGACGCTTTTTCACAGAGATTTTGAAACTGAAATCTCCCATGCCGTTTCCACCATAGGCAGCAATGGGCTTCCCCATAGAACTTGCCAACCTGAATTCCTACAGGCTAGATGTGAGAGGCACATTCTGCTGCTTCCTCCCTTAGAGTTAAACTAGCTTCTGAAAGCTCAACCTCCGGGGAGTTTGTTTGGCAGAGATATAGAACACACTTTTCCAAGCCTGTTGGAAGGCATTTGCAGTGTCATTTCGCGTCTAATTTCCCAAACCAAACTGCTTGCAGCTCTAACTCCCTTCTAACTACCACTTCTTCGGTTCAGTGAGATATGCTGGATTCTAAACGGAGAAGCTTCTCTGACGCTTTTTCACAGAGATTTTGAAACTGAAATCTCCCATGCCGTTTCCACCATAGGCAGAAATGGGCTTCCCCATAGAACTTGCCAACCTGAATTCCTACAGGCTAGATGTGAGAGGCACATTCTGCTGCTTCCTCCCTTAGAGTTAAACTTGCTGCTGAAAGCTCAACCTCCGGGGAGTCTGTTTGGCAGAGATATAGAACACACTTTTCCAAGCCTGTTGGAAGGCATTTGCAGTTTCATTTCGCGTCTAATTTCCCAAACCAAACTGCTTGCAGCTCTAACTCCCTTCTAACTACCACTTCTTCGGTTCAGTGAGATATGCTGGATTCTAAACGGAGAAGCTTCTCTGACGCTTTTTCACAGAGATTTTGAAACTGAAATCTCCCATGCCGTTTCCACCATAGGCAGCAATGGGCTTCCCCATAGAACTTGCCAACCTGAATTCCTACAGGCTAGATGTGAGAGGCACATTCCGCTGCTTCCTCCCTTAGAGTTAAACTAGCTTCTGAAAGCTCAAACTCCAGGGAGTCTGTTTGGCAGAGATATAGAACACACTTTTCCAAGCCTGTTGGAAGGCATTTGCAGTTTCATTTCGCGTCTAATTTCCCAAACCAAACTGTTTGCAGCTCTAACTCCCTTCTAACTACCACTTCTTCGGTTCAGTGAGATATGCTGGATTCTAAACGGAGAAGCTTCTCTGACGCTTTTTCACAGAGATTTTGAAACTGAAATTTCCAAACCCGTTTCCAACGAAGGCGCCAATGGGCTTCCCCATAGAACTTGCCAACCTGAATTCCTACAGGCTAGATGAGAGAGGCACATTCTGCTGCTTCTTCCCTTAGAGTTAAACTAGCTTTTGAAAGCTCAACCTCCGGGGAGTTTGTTTGGCAGAGATATAGAACACACTTTTCCAAGCCTGTTGGAAGGCATTTGCAGTTTCATTTCGCGTCTAATTTCCCAAACCAAACTGCTTGCAGCTCTAACTCCCTTCTAACTACCACTTCTTCGGTTCAGTGAGATATGCTGGATTCTAAACGGAGAAGCTTCTCTGACGCTTTTTCACAGAGATTTTGAAACTGAAATCTCCCATGCCGTTTCCACCATAGGCAGCAATGGGCTTCCCCATAGAACTTGCCAACCTGAATTCCTACAGGCTAGATGTGAGAGGCACATTCTGCTGCTTCCTCCCTAACAGTTAAGCTTGCTTCTGAAAGCTCAACCTCCGGGGACTCTGTTTGGCACAGATATAGAACACACTTTTCCAAGCCTGTTGGAAGGCCTTTGCAGTGTCATTTCGCATCTAATTTCCAAAACCAAACTGCTTGCAGCTCTAACTGCCTTCTAACTACCACTTCTTCGGTTCAGTGAGATATGCTGGATTCTAAACGGAGAAGCTTCTCTGACGCTTTTTCACAGAGATTTTGAAAATGAAATCTCCCATGCCGTTTCCACCATAGGCAGCAATGGGCTTCCCCATAGAACTTGCCAACCTGAATTCCTACAGGCTAGATGTGAGAGGCACATTCTGCTGCTTCGTCCCTTAGAGTTAAACTTGCTTCTGAAAGCTCAACCTCCGGGGAGTTTGTTTGGCAGAGATATAGAACACACTTTTCCAAGCCTGTTGGAAGGCATTTGCAGTTTCATTTCGCGTCTAATTTCCCAAACCAAACTGCTTGCAGCTCTAACTCCCTTCTAACTACCACTTCTTCGGTTCAGTGAGATATGCTGGATTCTAAACGGAGAAGCTTCTCTGACGCTTTTTCACAGAGATTTTGAAACTGAAATCTCCCATGCCGTTTCCACCATAGGCAGCAATGGGCTTCCCCATAGAACTTGCCAACCTGAATTCCTACAGGCTAGATGTGAGAGGCACATTCTGCTGCTTCCTCCCTTAGAGTTAAACTTGCTTCTGAAAGCTCAACCTCCGGGGAGTTTGTTTGGCAGAGATATAGAACACACTTTTCCAAGCCTGTTGGAAGGCATTTGCAGTTTCATTTCGCGTCTAATTTCCCAAACCAAACTGCTTGCAGCTCTAACTGCCTTCTAACTACCACTTCTTCGGTTCAGTGAGATATGCTGGATTCTAAACGGAGAAGCTTCTCTGACGCTTTTTCACAGAGATTTTGAAACTGAAATTTCCAAACCCGTTTCCAACGAAGGCGCCAATGGGCTTCCCCATAGAACTTGCCAACCTGAATTCCTACAGGCTAGATGTGAGAGGCACATTCTGCTGCTTCCTCCCTTAGAGTTAAACTAGCTTCTGAAAGCTCAACCTCCAGGGAGTCTGTTTTGCAGAGATATAGAACACACTTTTCCAAGCCTGTTGGAAGGCATTTGCAGTTTCATTTGGCGACTAATTTCCCAAACCAAACTGCTTGCAGCTCTAACTCCCTTCTAACTACCACTTCTTCGGTTCAGTGAGATATGCTGGATTCTAAACGGAGAAGCTTCTCTGACGCTTTTTCACAGAGATTTTGAAACTGAAATCTCCCATGCCGTTTCCACCATAGGCAGCAATGGGCTTCCCCATAGAACTTGCCAACCTGAATTCCTACAGGCTAGATGTGAGAGGCACATTCTTCTGCTTCCTCCCTTAGAGTTAAACTTGCTTCTGCTTCTGAAAGCTCAACCTCCGGGGAGTTTGTTTGGCAGAGATATAGAACACACTTTTCCAAGCCTGTTGGAAGGCATTTGCAGTTTCATTTCGCGTCTAATTTCCCAAACCAAACTGCTTGCAGCTCTAACTCCCTTCTAACTACCACTTCTTCGGTTCAGTGAGATATGCTGGATTCTAAACGGAGAAGCTTCTCTGACGCTTTTTCACCGAGATTTTGAAACTGAAATCTCCCATGCCGTTTCCAACGAAGGCGCCAATGGGCTTCCCCATAGAACTTGCCAACCTGAATTCCTACAGGCTAGATGTGAGAGGCACATTCTGCTGCTTCCTCCCTTAGAGTTAAACTTGCTTCTGAAAGCTCAACCTCCGGGGAGTTTGTTTGGCAGAGATATAGAACACACTTTTCCAAGCCTGTTGGAAGGCATTTGCAGTGTCATTTCGCGTCTAATTTCCCAAACCAAACTGCTTGCAGCTCTAACTCCCTTCTAACTACCACTTCTTCGGTTCAGTGAGATATGCTGGATTCTAAACGGAGAAGCTTCTCTGACGCTTTTTCACAGAGATTTTGAAACTGAAATCTCCCATGCCGTTTCCACCATAGGCAGCAATGGGCTTCCCCATAGAACTTGCCAACCTGAATTCCTACAGGCGAGATGTGAGAGGCACATTCTGCTGCTTCCTCCCTTAGAGTTAAACTTGCTTCTGAAAGCTCAACCTCCGGGGAGTTTGTTTGGCAGAGATATAGAACACACTTTTCCAAGCCTGTTGGAAGGCATTTGCAGTTTCATTTCGCGTCTAATTTCCCAAACCAAACTGCTTGCAGCTCTAACTCCCTTCTAACTACCACTTCTTCGGTTCAGTGAGATATGCTGGATTCTAAACGGAGAAGCTTCTCTGACGCTTTTTCACAGAGATTTTGAAACTGAAATTTCCAAACCCGTTTCCAACGAAGGCGCCAATGGGCTTCCCCATAGAACTTGCCAACCTGAATTCCTACAGGCTAGATGTGAGAGGCACATTCTGCTGCTTCCTCCCTTAGAGTTAAACTAGCTTCTGAAAGCTCAACCTCCGGGGAGTTTGTTTGGCAGAGATATAGAACACACTTTTCCAAGCCTGTTGGAAGGCATTTGCAGTTTCATTTCGCGTCTAATTTCCCAAACCAAACTGCTTGCATCTCTAACTCCCTTCTAACTACCACTTCTTCGGTTCAGTGAGATATGCTGGATTCTAAATGGAGAAGCTTCTCTGACGCTTTTTCACAGAGATTTTGAAACTGAAATCTCCCATGCCGTTTCCACCATAGGCAGCAATGGGCTTCCCCATAGAACTTGCCAACCTGAATTCCTACAGGCTAGATGTGAGAGGCACATTCTGCTGCTTACTCCCTAAGAGTTAAGCTTGCTTCTGAAAGCTCAACCTCCGGGGAGTCTGTTTGGCAGAGATATAGAACACACTTTTCCAAGCCTGTTGGAAGGCCTTTGCAGTGTCATTTCGCATCTAATTTCCCAAACCAAACTGCTTGCAGCTCTAACTCCCTTCTAACTACCACTTCTTCGGTTCAGTGAGATATGCTGGATTCTAAACGGAGAAGCTTCTCTGACGCTTTTTCACAGAGATTTTGAAACTGAAATCTCCCATGCCGTTTCCACCATAGGCAGCAATGGGCTTCCCCATAGAACTTGCCAACCTGAATTCCTACAGGCTAGATGTGAGAGGCACATTCTTCTGCTTCCTCCCTTAGAGTTAAACTTGCTTCTGCTTCTGAAAGCTCAACCTCCGGGGAGTTTGTTTGGCAGAGATATAGAACACACTTTTCCAAGCCTGTTGGAAGGCATTTGCAGTTTCATTTCGCGTCTAATTTCCCAAACCAAACTGCTTGCAGCTCTAACTCCCTTCTAACTACCACTTCTTCGGTTCAGTGAGATATGCTGGATTCTAAACGGAGAAGCTTCTCTGACGCTTTTTCACAGAGATTTTGAAACTGAAATCTCCCATGCTGTTTCCACCATAGCCAGCAATGGGCTTCCCCATAGAACTTGCCAACCTGAATTCCTACAGGCTAGATGTGAGAGGCACATTCTGCTGCTTCCTCCCTTAGAGTTAAACTAGCTTCTGAAAGCTCAACCTCCAGGGAGTCTGTTTGGCAGAGATATAGAACACACTTTTCCAAGCCTGTTGGAAGGCATTTGCAGTTTCATTTCGCGTCTAATTTCCCAAACCAAACTGCTTGCAGCTCTAACTGCCTTCTAACTACCACTTCTATGGTTCAGTGAGATATGCTGGATTCTAAACGGAGAAGCTTCTCTGACGCTTTTTCACAGAGATTTTGAAACTGAAATCTCCCATGCCGTTTCCACCATAGGCAGCAATGGGCTTCCCCATAGAACTTGCCAACCTGAATTCCTACAGGCTAGATGTGAGAGGCACATTCTGCTGCTTCCTCCCTAAGAGTTAAGCTTGCTTGTGAAAGCTCAACCTCCGGGGAGTCTGTTTGGCAGAGATATAGAACACACTTTTCCAAGCCTGTTGGAAGTCCTTTGCAGTGTCATTTCGCATCTAATTTCCCAAACCAAACTGCTTGCAGCTCTAACTCCCTTCTAACTACCACTTCTTCGGTTCAGTGAGATATGCTGGATTCTAAACGGAGAAGCTTCTCTGACGCTTTTTCACAGAGATTTTGAAACTGAAATCTCCCATGCTGTTTCCACCATAGCCAGCAATGGGCTTCCCCATAGAACTTGCCAACCTGAATTCCTACAGGCTAGATGTGAGAGGCACATTCTGCTGCTTCCTCCCTTAGAGTTAAACTTGCTTCTGAAAGCTCAACCTCCGGGGAGTTTGTTTGGCAGAGATATAGAACACACTTTTCCAAGCCTGTTGGAAGGCATTTGCAGTTTCATTTCGCGTCTAATTTCCCAAACCAAACTGCTTGCAGCTCTAACTGCCTTCTAACTACCACTTCTTCGGTTCAGTGAGATATGCTGGATTCTAAACGGAGAAGCTTCTCTGACGCTTTTTCACAGAGATTTTGAAACTGAAATCTCCCATGCCGTTTCCACCATAGGCAGCAATGGGCTTCCCCATAGAACTTGCCAACCTGAATTCCTACAGGCTAGATGTGAGAGGCACATTCTGCTGCTTCCTCCCTAAGAGTTAAGCTTGGTTCTGAAAGCTCAACCTCCGGGGAGTCTGTTTGGCAGAGATATAGAACACACTTTTCCAAGCCTGATGGAAGGCCTTTGCAGTGTCATTTCGCATCTAATTTCCCAAACCAAACTGCTTGCAGCTCTAACTCCCTTCTAACTACCACTTCTTCGGTTCAGTGAGATATGCTGGATTCTAAACGGAGAAGCTTCTCTGACGCTTTTTCACAGAGATTTTGAAACTGAAATTTCCAAACCCGTTTCCAACGAAGGCGCCAATGGGCTTCCCCATAGAACTTGCCAACCTGAATTCCTACAGGCTAGATGTGAGAGGCACATTCTGCTGCTTCCTCCCTTAGAGTTAAACTAGCTTCTGAAAGCTCAACCTCCGGGGAGTTTGTTTGGCAGAGATATAGAACACACTTTTCCAAGCCTGTTGGAAGGCATTTGCAGTTTCATTTCGCGACTAATTTCCCAAACCAAACTGCTTGCAGCTCTAACTCCCTTCTAACTACCACTTCTTCGGTTCAGTGAGATATGCTGGATTCTAAACGGAGAAGCTTCTCTGACGCTTTTTCACAGAGATTTTGAAACTGAAATCTCCCATGCCGTTTCCACCATAGGCAGCAATGGGCTTCCCCATAGAACTTGCAAACCTGAATTCCTACAGGCTAGATGTGAGAGGGACATTCTGCTGCTTCCTCCCTAAGAGTTAAGCTTGCTTCTGAAAGCTCAACCTCCGGGGAGTCTGTTTGGCAGAGATATAGAACACACTTTTCCAAGCCTGTTGGAAGGCCTTTGCAGTGTCATTTCGCATCTAATTTCCCAAACCAAACTGCTTGCAGCTCTAACTCCCTTCTAACTACCACTTCTTCGGTTCAGTGAGATATGCTGGATTCTAAACGGAGAAGCTTCTCTGACGCTTTTTCACAGAGATTTTGAAACTGAAATTTCCAAACCCGTTTCCAACGAAGGCGCCAATGGGCTTCCCCATAGAACTTGCCAACCTGAATTCCTACAGGCTAGATGAGAGAGGCACATTCTGCTGCTTCCTCCCTTAGAGTTAAACTAGCTTCTGAAAGCTCAACCTCCGGGGAGTTTGTTTGGCAGAGATATAGAACACACTTTTCCAAGCCTGTTGGAAGGCATTTGCAGTTTCATTTCGCGTCTAATTTCCCAAACCAAACTGCTTGCAGCTCTAACTGCCTTCTAACTACCACTTCTTCGGTTCAGTGAGATATGCTGGATTCTAAACGGAGAAGCTTCTCTGACGCTTTTTCACAGAGATTTTGAAACTGAAATCTCCCATGCCGTTTCCACCATAGGCAGCAATGGGCTTCCCCATAGAACTTGCAAACCTGAATTCCTACAGGCTAGATGTGAGAGGCACATTCTGCTGCTTCCTCCCTAAGAGTTAAGCTTGCTTGTGAAAGCTCAACCTCCGGGGAGTCTGTTTGGCAGAGATATAGAACACACTTTTCCAAGCCTGTTGGAAGGCCTTTGCAGTGTCATTTCGCATCTAATTTCCCAAACCAAACTGCTTGCAGCTCTAACTCCCTTCTAACTACCACTTCTTCGGTTCAGTGAGATATGCTGGATTCTAAACGGAGAAGCTTCTCTGACGCTTTTTCACAGAGATTTTGAAACTGAAATCTCCCATGCCGTTTCCACCATAGGCAGCAATAGGCTTCCCCATAGAACTTGCCAACCTGAATTCCTACAGGCGAGATGTGAGAGGCACATTCTGCTGCTTCCTCCCTTAGAGTTAAACTAGCTTCTGAAAGCTCAACCTCCGGGGAGTTTGTTTGGCAGAGATATAGGACACTCTTTTCCAAGCCTGTTGGAAGGCCTTTGCAGTTTCATTTCGCGTCTAATTTCCCAAACCAAACTGCTTGCAGCTCTAACTCCCTTCTAACTACCACTTCTTCGGTTCAGTGAGATATGCTGGATTCTAAACGGAGAAGCTTCTCTGACGCTTTTTCACAGAGATTTTGAAACTGAAATCTCCCATGCCGTTTCCACCATAGGCAGCAATGGGCTTCCCCATAGAACTTGCCAACCTGAATTCCTACAGGCTAGATGTGAGAGGCACATACTGCTGCTTCCTCCCTTAGAGTTAAACTAGCTTTTGAAAGCTCAACCTCCGGGGAGTTTGTTTGGCAGAGATATAGAACACATTTTTCCAAGCCTGTTGGAAGGCATTTGCAGTGTCATTTCGCGTCTAATTTACCAAACCAAACTGCTTGCAGCTCTAACTCCCTTCTAACTACCACTTCTTCGGTTCAGTGAGATATGCTGGATTCTAAACGGAGAAGCTTCTCTGACGCTTTTTCACAGAGATTTTGAAACTGAAATCTCCCATGCCGTTTCCACCATAGGCAGCAATGGGCTTCCCCATAGAACTTGCCAACCTGAATTCCTACAGGCGAGATGTGAGAGGCACATTCTGCTGCTTCCTCCCTTAGAGTTAAACTTGCTTCTGAAAGCTCAACCTCCGGGGAGTTTGTTTGGCAGAGATATAGAACACACTTTTCCAAGCCTGTTGGAAGGCATTTGCAGTTTCATTTCGCGTCTAATTTCCCAAACCAAACTGCTTGCAGCTCTAACTCCCTTCTAACTACCACTTCTTCGGTTCAGTGAGATATGCTGGATTCTAAACGGAGAAGCTTCTCTGACGCTTTTTCACAGAGATTTTGAAACTGAAATTTGCAAACCCGTTTCCAACGAAGGCGCCAATGGGCTTCCCCATAGAACTTGCCAACCTGAATTCCTACAGGCTAGATGTGAGAGGCACATTCTGCTGCTTCCTCCCTTAGAATTAAACTAGCTTCTGAAAGCTCAACCTCCGGGGAGTTTGTTTGGCAGAGATATAGGACACACTTTTCCAAGCCTGTTGGAAGGCCTTTGCAGTTTCATTTCGCGTCTAATTTCCCAAACCAAACTGCTTGCAGCTCTAACTGCCTTCTTACTACCACTTCTTCGGTTCAGTGAGATATGCTGGATTCTAAACGGAGAAGCTTCTCTGACGCTTTTTCACAGAGATTTTGAAACTGAAATCTCCCATGCTGTTTCCACCATAGGCAGCAATGGGCTTCCCCATAGAACTTGCCAACCTGAATTCCTACAGGCTAGATGTGAGAGGCACATTCTGCTGCTTCCTCCCTAACAGTTAAGCTTGCTTCTGAAAGCTCAACCTCCGGGGACTCTGTTTGGCACAGATATAGAACACAATTTTCCAAGCCTGTTGGAAGGCATTTGCAGTTTCATTTCGCGACTAATTTCCCAAACCAAACTGCTTGCAGCTCTAACTCCCTTCTAACTACCACTTCTTCGGTTCAGTGAGATATGCTGGATTCTAAACGGAGAAGCTTCTCTGACGCTTTTTCACAGAGATTTTGAAACTGAAATCTCCCATGCCGTTTCCACCATAGGCAGCAATGGGCTTCCCAATAGAACTTGCCAACCTGAATTCCTACAGGCTAGATGTGAGAGGCACATTCTGCTGCTTCCTCCCTAACAGTTAAGCTTGCTTCTGAAAGCTCAACCTCCGGGGACTCTGTTTGGCACAGATATAGAACACACTTTTCCAAGCCTGTTGGAAGGCCTTTGCAGTGTCATTTCGCATCTAATTTCCCAAACCAAACTGCTTGCAGCTCTAACTCCCTTCTAACTACCACTTCTTCGGTTCAGTGAGATATGCTGGATTCTAAACGGAGAAGCTTCTCTGACGCTTTTTCACAGAGATTTTGAAACTGAAATTTCCAAACCCGTTTCCAACGAAGGCGCCAATGGGCTTCCCCATAGAACTTGCCAACCTGAATTCCTACAGGCTAGATGTGAGAGGCACATTCTGCTGCTTCCTCCCTTAGAGTTAAACTTGCTTCTGAAAGCTCAACCTCCGGGGAGTTTGTTTGGCAGAGATATAGAACACACTTTTCCAAGCCTGTTGGAAGGCATTTGCAGTTTCATTTCGCGTCTAATTTCCCAAACCAAACTGCTTGCAGCTCTAACTCCCTTCTAACTACCACTTCTTCGGTTCAGTGTGATATGCTGGATTCTAAACTGAGAAGCTTCTCTGACGCTTTTTCACAGAGATTTTGAAACTGAAATCTCCCATGCCGTTTCAACCATAGGCAGCAATGGGCTTCCCCATAGAACTTGCCAACCTGAATTCCTACAGGCTAGATGTGAGAGGCACATTCTGCTGCTTCCTCCCTAAGAGTTAAGCTTGCTTCTGAAAGCTCAACCTCCGGGGAGTCTGTTTGGCAGAGATATAGAACACACTTTTCCAAGCCTGTTGGAAGGCCTTTGCAGTGTTATTTCGCATCTAATTTCCCAAACCAAACTGCTTGCAGCTCTAACTCCCTTCTAACTACCACTTCTTCGGTTCAGTGAGATATGCTGGATTCTAAACGGAGAAGCTTCTCTGACGCTTTTTCACAGAGATTTTGAAACTGAAATCTCCCATGCCGTTTCCACCATAGGCAGCAATGGGCTTCCCCATAGAACTTGCCAACCTGAATTCCTACAGGCTAGATGTGAGAGGCACATTCTGCTGCTTCCTCCCTTTGAGTTAAACTAGCTTCTGAAAGCTCAACCTCCGGGGAGTTTGTTTGGCAGAGATATAGAACACACTTTTCCAAGCCTGTTGGAAGGCATTTGCAGTTTCATTTCGCGTCTAATTTCCCAAACCAAACTGCTTGCAGCTCTAACTCCCTTCTAACTACCACTTCTTCGGTTCAGTGAGATATGCTGGATTCTAAACGGAGAAGCTTCTCTGACGCTTTTTCACAGAGATTTTGAAACTGAAATCTCCCATGCCGTTTCCACCATAGGCAGCAATGGGCTTCCCCATAGAACTTGCCAACCTGAATTCCTACAGGCTAGATGTGAGAGGCACATTGTGCTGCTTCCTCCCTTAGAGTTAAACTAGGTTCTGAAAGCTCAACCTCCAGGGAGTCTGTTTGGCAGAGATATAGAACACACTTTTCCAAGCCTGTTGGAAGGCATTTGCAGTTTCATTTCGCGTCTAATTTCCCAAACCAAACTGCTTGCAGCTCTAACTGCCTTCTAACTACCACTTCTTCGGTTCAGTGAGATATGCTGGATTCTAAACGGAGAAGCTTCTCTGACGCTTTTTCACAGAGATTTTGAAACTGAAATCTCCCATGCCGTTTCCACCATAGGCAGCAATGGGCTTCCCCATAGAACTTGCCAACCTGAATTCCTACAGGCTAGATGTGAGAGGCACATTCTGCTGCTTCCTCCCTTAGAGTTAAACTAGCTTCTGAAAGCTCAACCTCCGGGGAGTTTGTTTGGCAGAGATATAGAACACACTTTTCCAAGCCTGTTGGAAGGCATTTGCAGTGTCATTTCGCGTCTAATTTCCCAAACCAAACTGCTTGCAGCTCTAACTCCCTTCTAACTACCACTTCTTCGGTTCAGTGAGATATGCTGGATTCTAAACGGAGAAGCTTCTCTGACGCTTTTTCACAGAGATTTTGAAACTGAAATCTCCCATGCCGTTTCCACCATAGGCAGAAATGGGCTTCCCCATAGAACTTGCCAACCTGAATTCCTACAGGCTAGATGTGAGAGGCACATTCTGCTGCTTCCTCCCTTAGAGTTAAACTTGCTGCTGAAAGCTCAACCTCCGGGGAGTCTGTTTGGCAGAGATATAGAACACACTTTTCCAAGCCTGTTGGAAGGCATTTGCAGTTTCATTTCGCGTCTAATTTCCCAAACCAAACTGCTTGCAGCTCTAACTCCCTTCTAACTACCACTTCTTCGGTTCAGTGAGATATGCTGGATTCTAAACGGAGAAGCTTCTCTGACGCTTTTTCACAGAGATTTTGAAACTGAAATCTCCCATGCCGTTTCCACCATAGGCAGCAATGGGCTTCCCCATAGAACTTGCCAACCTGAATTCCTACAGGCTAGATGTGAGAGGCACATTCCGCTGCTTCCTCCCTTAGAGTTAAACTAGCTTCTGAAAGCTCAAACTCCAGGGAGTCTGTTTGGCAGAGATATAGAACACACTTTTCCAAGCCTGTTGGAAGGCATTTGCAGTTTCATTTCGCGTCTAATTTCCCAAACCAAACTGTTTGCAGCTCTAACTCCCTTCTAACTACCACTTCTTCGGTTCAGTGAGATATGCTGGATTCTAAACGGAGAAGCTTCTCTGACGCTTTTTCACAGAGATTTTGAAACTGAAATTTCCAAACCCGTTTCCAACGAAGGCGCCAATGGGCTTCCCCATAGAACTTGCCAACCTGAATTCCTACAGGCTAGATGAGAGAGGCACATTCTGCTGCTTCTTCCCTTAGAGTTAAACTAGCTTTTGAAAGCTCAACCTCCGGGGAGTTTGTTTGGCAGAGATATAGAACACACTTTTCCAAGCCTGTTGGAAGGCATTTGCAGTTTCATTTCGCGTCTAATTTCCCAAACCAAACTGCTTGCAGCTCTAACTCCCTTCTAACTACCACTTCTTCGGTTCAGTGAGATATGCTGGATTCTAAACGGAGAAGCTTCTCTGACGCTTTTTCACAGAGATTTTGAAACTGAAATCTCCCATGCCGTTTCCACCATAGGCAGCAATGGGCTTCCCCATAGAACTTGCCAACCTGAATTCCTACAGGCTAGATGTGAGAGGCACATTCTGCTGCTTCCTCCCTAAGAGTTAAGCTTGCTTCTGAAAGCTCAACCTCCGGGGACTCTGTTTGGCACAGATATAGAACACACTTTTCCAAGCCTGTTGGAAGGCCTTTGCAGTGTCATTTCGCATCTAATTTCCAAAACCAAACTGCTTGCAGCTCTAACTGCCTTCTAACTACCACTTCTTTGGTTCAGTGAGATATGCTGGATTCTAAACGGAGAAGCTTCTCTGACGCTTTTTCACAGAGATTTTGAAACTGAAATCTCCCATGCCGTTTCCACCATAGGCAGCAATGGGCTTCCCCATAGAACTTGCCAACCTGAATTCCTACAGGCTAGATGTGAGAGGCACATTCTGCTGCTTCGACCCTTAGAGTTAAACTTGCTTCTGAAAGCTCAACCTCCGGGGAGTTTGTTTGGCAGAGATATAGAACACACTTTTCCAAGCCTGTTGGAAGGCATTTGCAGTTTCATTTCGCGTCTAATTTCCCAAACCAAACTGCTTGCAGCTCTAACTCCCTTCTAACTACCACTTCTTCGGTTCAGTGAGATATGCTGGATTCTAAACGGAGAAGCTTCTCTGACGCTTTTTCACAGAGATTTTGAAACTGAAATCTCCCATGCCGTTTCCACCATAGGCAGCAATGGGCTTCCCCATAGAACTTGCCAACCTGAATTCCTACAGGCTAGATGTGAGAGGCACATTCTGCTGCTTCCTCCCTTAGAGTTAAACTAGCTTCTGAAAGCTCAACCTCCAGGGAGTCTGTTTTGCAGAGATATAGAACACACTTTTCCAAGCCTGTTGGAAGGCATTTGCAGTTTCATTTGGCGACTAATTTCCCAAACCAAACTGCTTGCAGCTCTAACTCCCTTCTAACTACCACTTCTTCGGTTCAGTGAGATATGCTGGATTCTAAACGGAGAAGCTTCTCTGACGCTTTTTCACAGAGATTTTGAAACTGAAATCTCCCATGCCGTTTCCACCATAGGCAGCAATGGGCTTCCCCATAGAACTTGCCAACCTGAATTCCTACAGGCTAGATGTGAGAGGCACATTCTTCTGCTTCCTCCCTTAGAGTTAAACTTGCTTCTGCTTCTGAAAGCTCAACCTCCGGGGAGTTTGTTTGGCAGAGATATAGAACACACTTTTCCAAGCCTGTTGGAAGGCATTTGCAGTTTCATTTCGCGTCTAATTTCCCAAACCAAACTGCTTGCAGCTCTAACTCCCTTCTAACTACCACTTCTTCGGTTCAGTGAGATATGCTGGATTCTAAACGGAGAAGCTTCTCTGACGCTTTTTCACCGAGATTTTGAAACTGAAATTTCCAAACCCGTTTCCAACGAAGGCGCCAATGGGCTTCCCCATAGAACTTGCCAACCTGAATTCCTACAGGCTAGATGTGAGAGGCACATTCTGCTGCTTCCTCCCTTAGAGTTAAACTTGCTTCTGAAAGCTCAACCTCCGGGGAGTTTGTTTGGCAGAGATATAGAACACACTTTTCCAAGCCTGTTGGAAGGCATTTGCAGTGTCATTTCGCGTCTAATTTCCCAAACCAAACTGCTTGCAGCTCTAACTCCCTTCTAACTACCACTTCTTCGGTTCAGTGAGATATGCTGGATTCTAAACGGAGAAGCTTCTCTGACGCTTTTTCACAGAGATTTTGAAACTGAAATCTCCCATGCCGTTTCCACCATAGGCAGCAATCGGCTTCCCCATAGAACTTGCCAACCTGAATTCCTACAGGCGAGATGTGAGAGGCACATTCTGCTGCTTCCTCCCTTAGAGTTAAACTTGCTTTTGAAAGCTCAACCTCCGGGGAGTTTGTTTGGCAGAGATATAGAACACACTTTTCCAAGCCTGTTGGAAGGCATTTGCAGTTTCATTTCGCGTCTAATTTCCCAAACCAAACTGCTTGCAGCTCTAACTCCCTTCTAACTACCACTTCTTCGGTTCAGTGAGATATGCTGGATTCTAAACGGAGAAGCTTCTCTGACGCTTTTTCACAGAGATTTTGAAACTGAAATTTCCAAACCCGTTTCCAACGAAGGCGCCAATGGGCTTCCCCATAGAACTTGCCAACCTGAATTCCTACAGGCTAGATGTGAGAGGCACATTCTGCTGCTTACTCCCTAAGAGTTAAGCTTGCTTCTGAAAGCTCAACCTCCGGGGAGTCTGTTTGGCAGAGATATAGAACACACTTTTCCAAGCCTGTTGGAAGGCCTTTGCAGTGTCATTTCGCATCTAATTTCCCAAACCAAACTGCTTGCAGCTCTAACTCCCTTCTAACTACCACTTCTTCGGTTCAGTGAGATATGCTGGATTCTAAACGGAGAAGCTTCTCTGACGCTTTTTCACAGAGATTTTGAAACTGAAATTTCCAAACCCGTTTCCAACGAAGGCGCCAATGGGCTTCCCCATAGAACTTGCCAACCTGAATTCCTACAGGCTAGATGTGAGAGGCACATTCTGCTGCTTCCTCCCTAAGAGTTAAGCTTGCTTCTGAAAGCTCAACCTCCGGGGAGTCTGTTTGGCAGAGATATAGAACACACTTTTCCAAGCCTGTTGGAAGGCCTTTGCAGTGTTATTTCGCATCTAATTTCCCAAACCAAACTGCTTGCAGCTCTAACTCCCTTCTAACTACCACTTCTTCGGTTCAGTGAGATATGCTGGATTCTAAACGGAGAAGCTTCTCTGACGCTTTTTCACAGAGATTTTGAAACTGAAATCTCCCATGCCGTTTCCACCATAGGCAGCAATGGGCTTCCCCATAGAACTTGCCAACCTGAATTCCTACAGGCTAGATGTGAGAGGCACATTCTGCTGCTTCCTCCCTTTGAGTTAAACTAGCTTCTGAAAGCTCAACCTCCGGGGAGTTTGTTTGGCAGAGATATAGAACACACTTTTCCAAGCCTGTTGGAAGGCATTTGCAGTTTCATTTCGCGTCTAATTTCCCAAACCAAACTGCTTGCAGCTCTAACTCCCTTCTAACTACCACTTCTTCGGTTCAGTGAGATATGCTGGATTCTAAACGGAGAAGCTTCTCTGACGCTTTTTCACAGAGATTTTGAAACTGAAATCTCCCATGCCGTTTCCACCATAGGCAGCAATGGGCTTCCCCATAGAACTTGCCAACCTGAATTCCTACAGGCTAGATGTGAGAGGCACATTCTGCTGCTTCCTCCCTAAGAGTTAAGCTTGCTTCTGAAAGCTCAACCTCCGGGGAGTCTGTTTGGCAGAGATATAGAACACACTTTTCCAAGCCTGTTGGAAGGCCTTTGCAGTGTTATTTCGCATCTAATTTCCCAAACCAAACTGCTTGCAGCTCTAACTCCCTTCTAACTACCACTTCTTCGGTTCAGTGAGATATGCTGGATTCTAAACGGAGAAGCTTCTCTGACGCTTTTTCACAGAGATTTTGAAACTGAAATCTCCCATGCCGTTTCCACCATAGGCAGCAATGGGCTTCCCCATAGAACTTGCCAACCTGAATTCCTACAGGCTAGATGTGAGAGGCACATTCTGCTGCTTCCTCCCTTTGAGTTAAACTAGCTTCTGAAAGCTCAACCTCCGGGGAGTTTGTTTGGCAGAGATATAGAACACACTTTTCCAAGCCTGTTGGAAGGCATTTGCAGTTTCATTTCGCGTCTAATTTCCCAAACCAAACTGCTTGCAGCTCTAACTCCCTTCTAACTACCACTTCTTCGGTTCAGTGAGATATGCTGGATTCTAAACGGAGAAGCTTCTCTGACGCTTTTTCACAGAGATTTTGAAACTGAAATCTCCCATGCCGTTTCCACCATAGGCAGCAATGGGCTTCCCCATAGAACTTGCCAACCTGAATTCCTACAGGCTAGATGTGAGAGGCACATTGTGCTGCTTCCTCCCTTAGAGTTAAACTAGGTTCTGAAAGCTCAACCTCCAGGGAGTCTGTTTGGCAGAGATATAGAACACACTTTTCCAAGCCTGTTGGAAGGCATTTGCAGTTTCATTTCGCGTCTAATTTCCCAAACCAAACTGCTTGCAGCTCTAACTGCCTTCTAACTACCACTTCTTCGGTTCAGTGAGATATGCTGGATTCTAAACGGAGAAGCTTCTCTGACGCTTTTTCACAGAGATTTTGAAACTGAAATCTCCCATGCCGTTTCCACCATAGGCAGCAATGGGCTTCCCCATAGAACTTGCCAACCTGAATTCCTACAGGCTAGATGTGAGAGGCACATTCTGCTGCTTCCTCCCTTAGAGTTAAACTAGCTTCTGAAAGCTCAACCTCCGGGGAGTTTGTTTGGCAGAGATATAGAACACACTTTTCCAAGCCTGTTGGAAGGCATTTGCAGTGTCATTTCGCGTCTAATTTCCCAAACCAAACTGCTTGCAGCTCTAACTCCCTTCTAACTACCACTTCTTCGGTTCAGTGAGATATGCTGGATTCTAAACGGAGAAGCTTTTCTGACGCTTTTTCACAGAGATTTTGAAACTGAAATCTCCCATGCCGTTTCCACCATAGGCAGAAATGGGCTTCCCCATAGAACTTGCCAACCTGAATTCCTACAGGCTAGATGTGAGAGGCACATTCTGCTGCTTCCTCCCTTAGAGTTAAACTTGCTGCTGAAAGCTCAACCTCCGGGGAGTCTGTTTGGCAGAGATATAGAACACACTTTTCCAAGCCTGTTGGAAGGCATTTGCAGTTTCATTTCGCGTCTAATTTCCCAAACCAAACTGCTTGCAGCTCTAACTCCCTTCTAACTACCACTTCTTCGGTTCAGTGAGATATGCTGGATTCTAAACGGAGAAGCTTCTCTGACGCTTTTTCACAGAGATTTTGAAACTGAAATCTCCCATGCCGTTTCCACCATAGGCAGCAATGGGCTTCCCCATAGAACTTGCCAACCTGAATTCCTACAGGCTAGATGTGAGAGGCACATTCCGCTGCTTCCTCCCTTAGAGTTAAACTAGCTTCTGAAAGCTCAAACTCCAGGGAGTCTGTTTGGCAGAGATACAGAACACACTTTTCCAAGCCTGTTGGAAGGCATTTGCAGTTTCATTTCGCGTCTAATTTCCCAAACCAAACTGTTTGCAGCTCTAACTCCCTTCTAACTACCACTTCTTCGGTTCAGTGAGATATGCTGGATTCTAAACGGAGAAGCTTCTCTGACGCTTTTTCACAGAGATTTTGAAACTGAAATTTCCAAACCCGTTTCCAACGAAGGCGCCAATGGGCTTCCCCATAGAACTTGCCAACCTGAATTCCTACAGGCTAGATGAGAGAGGCACATTCTGCTGCTTCTTCCCTTAGAGTTAAACTAGCTTTTGAAAGCTCAACCTCCGGGGAGTTTGTTTGGCAGAGATATAGAACACACTTTTCCAAGCCTGTTGGAAGGCATTTGCAGTTTCATTTCGCGTCTAATTTCCCAAACCAAACTGCTTGCAGCTCTAACTCCCTTCTAACTACCACTTCTTCGGTTCAGTGAGATATGCTGGATTCTAAACGGAGAAGCTTCTCTGACGCTTTTTCACAGAGATTTTGAAACTGAAATCTCCCATGCCGTTTCCACCATAGGCAGCAATGGGCTTCCCCATAGAACTTGCCAACCTGAATTCCTACAGGCTAGATGTGAGAGGCACATTCTGCTGCTTCCTCCCTAATAGTTAAGCTTGCTTCTGAAAGCTCAACCTCCGGGGACTCTGTTTGGCACAGATATAGAACACACTTTTCCAAGCCTGTTGGAAGGCCTTTGCAGTGTCATTTCGCATCTAATTTCCAAAACCAAACTGCTTGCAGCTCTAACTGCCTTCTAACTACCACTTCTTCGGTTCAGTGAGATATGCTGGATTCTAAACGGAGAAGCTTCTCTGACGCTTTTTCACAGAGATTTTGAAACTGAAATCTCCCATGCCGTTTCCACCATAGGCAGCAATGGGCTTCCCCATAGAACTTGCCAACCTGAATTCCTACAGGCTAGATGTGAGAGGCACATTCTGCTGCTTCGTCCCTTAGAGTTAAACTTGCTTCTGAAAGCTCAACCTCCGGGGAGTTTGTTTGGCAGAGATATAGAACACACTTTTCCAAGCCTGTTGGAAGGCATTTGCAGTTTCATTTCGCGTCTAATTTCCCAAACCAAACTGCTTGCAGCTCTAACTCCCTTCTAACTACCACTTCTTCGGTTCAGTGAGATATGCTGGATTCTAAACGGAGAAGCTTCTCTGACGCTTTTTCACAGAGATTTTGAAACTGAAATCTCCCATGCCGTTTCCACCATAGGCAGCAATGGGCTTCCCCATAGAACTTGCCAACCTGAATTCCTACAGGCTAGATGTGAGAGGCACATTCTGCTGCTTCCTCCCTTAGAGTTAAACTTGCTTCTGAAAGCTCAACCTCCGGGGAGTTTGTTTGGCAGAGATATAGAACACACTTTTCCAAGCCTGTTGGAAGGCATTTGCAGTTTCATTTCGCGTCTAATTTCCCAAACCAAACTGCTTGCAGCTCTAACTGCCTTCTAACTACCACTTCTTCGGTTCAGTGAGATATGCTGGATTCTAAACGGAGAAGCTTCTCTGACGCTTTTTCACCGAGATTTTGAAACTGAAATTTCCAAACCCGTTTCCAACGAAGGCGCCAATGGGCTTCCCCATAGAACTTGCCAACCTGAATTCCTACAGGCTAGATGTGAGAGGCACATTCTTCTGCTTCCTCCCTTAGAGTTAAACTTGCTTCTGCTTCTGAAAGCTCAACCTCCGGGGAGTTTGTTTGGCAGAGATATAGAACACACTTTTCCAAGCCTGTTGGAAGGCATTTGCAGTTTCATTTCGCGTCTAATTTCCCAAACCAAACTGCTTGCAGCTCTAACTCCCTTCTAACTACCACTTCTTCGGTTCAGTGAGATATGCTGGATTCTAAACGGAGAAGCTTCTCTGACGCTTTTTCACCGAGATTTTGAAACTGAAATTTCCAAACCCGTTTCCAACGAAGGCGCCAATGGGCTTCCCCATAGAACTTGCCAACCTGAATTCCTACAGGCTAGATGTGAGAGGCACATTCTGCTGCTTCCTCCCTTAGAGTTAAACTTGCTTCTGAAAGCTCAACCTCCGGGGAGTTTGTTTGGCAGAGATATAGAACACACTTTTCCAAGCCTGTTGGAAGGCATTTGCAGTTTCATTTCGCGTCTAATTTCCCAAACCAAACTGCTTGCAGCTCTAACTCCCTTCTAACTACCACTTCTTCGGTTCAGTGAGATATGCTGGATTCTAAACGGAGAAGCTTCTCTGACGCTTTTTCACAGAGATTTTGAAACTGAAATTTCCAAACCCGTTTCCAACGAAGGCGCCAATGGGCTTCCCCATAGAACTTGCCAACCTGAATTCCTACAGGCTAGATGTGAGAGGCACATTCTGCTGCTTCCTCCCTTAGAGTTAAACTAGCTTCTGAAAGCTCAACCTCCGGGGAGTTTGTTTGGCAGAGATATAGAACACACTTTTCCAAGCCTGTTGGAAGGCATTTGCAGTTTCATTTCGCGTCTAATTTCCCAAACCAAACTGCTTGCATCTCTAACTCCCTTCTAACTACCACTTCTTCGGTTCAGTGAGATATGCTGGATTCTAAACGGAGAAGCTTCTCTGACGCTTTTTCACAGAGATTTTGAAACTGAAATCTCCCATGCCGTTTCCACCATAGGCAGCAATGGGCTTCCCCATAGAACTTGCCAACCTGAATTCCTACAGGCTAGATGTGAGAGGCACATTCTGCTGCTTACTCCCTAAGAGTTAAGCTTGCTTCTGAAAGCTCAACCTCCGGGGAGTCTGTTTGGCAGAGATATAGAACACACTTTTCCAAGCCTGTTGGAAGGCCTTTGCAGTGTCATTTCGCATCTAATTTCCCAAACCAAACTGCTTGCAGCTCTAACTCCCTTCTAACTACCACTTCTTCGGTTCAGTGAGATATGCTGGATTCTAAACGGAGAAGCTTCTCTGACGCTTTTTCACAGAGATTTTGAAACTGAAATCTCCCATGCCGTTTCCACCATAGGCAGCAATGGGCTTCCCCATAGAACTTGCCAACCTGAATTCCTACAGGCTAGATGTGAGAGGCACATTCTTCTGCTTCCTCCCTTAGAGTTAAACTTGCTTCTGCTTCTGAAAGCTCAACCTCCGGGGAGTTTGTTTGGCAGAGATATAGAACACACTTTTCCAAGCCTGTTGGAAGGCATTTGCAGTTTCATTTCGCGTCTAATTTCCCAAACCAAACTGCTTGCAGCTCTAACTCCCTTCTAACTACCACTTCTTCGGTTCAGTGAGATATGCTGGATTCTAAACGGAGAAGCTTCTCTGACGCTTTTTCACAGAGATTTTGAAACTGAAATTTGCAAACCCGTTTCCAACGAAGGCGCCAATGGGCTTCCCCATAGAACTTGCCAACCTGAATTCCTACAGGCTAGATGTGAGAGGCACATTCTGCTGCTTCCTCCCTTAGAGTTAAACTAGCTTCTGAAAGCTCAACCTCCGGGGAGTTTGTTTGGCAGAGATATAGAACACACTTTTCCAAGCCTGTTGGAAGGCATTTGCAGTGTCATTTCGCGTCTAATTTCCCAAACCAAACTGCTTGCAGCTCTAACTCCCTTCTAACTACCACTTCTTCGGTTCAGTGAGATATGCGGGATTCTAAACGGAGAAGCTTCTCTGACGCTTTTTCACAGAGATTTTGAAACTGAAATCTCCCATGCCGTTTCCACCATAGGCAGCAATGGGCTTCCCCATAGAACTTGCCAACCTGAATTCCTACAGGCTAGATGTGAGAGGCACATTCTGCTGCTTACTCCCTAAGAGTTAAGCTTGCTTCTGAAAGCTCAACCTCCGGGGAGTCTGTTTGGCAGAGATATAGAACACACTTTTCCAAGCCTGTTGGAAGGCCTTTGCAGTGTCATTTCGCATCTAATTTCCCAAACCAAACTGCTTGCAGCTCTAACTCCCTTCTAACTACCACTTCTTCGGTTCAGTGAGATATGCTGGATTCTAAACGGAGAAGCTTCTCTGACGCTTTTTCACAGAGATTTTGAAACTGAAATCTCCCATGCCGTTTCCACCATAGGCAGCAATGGGCTTCCCCATAGAACTTGCCAACCTGAATTCCTACAGGCTAGATGTGAGAGGCACATTCTGCTGCTTCCTCCCTTAGAGTTAAACTTGCTTCTGCTTCTGAAAGCTCAACCTCCGGGGAGTTTGTTTGGCAGAGATATAGAACACACTTTTCCAAGCCTGTTGGAAGGCATTTGCAGTTTCATTTCGCGTCTAATTTCCCAAACCAAACTGCTTGCAGCTCTAACTCCCTTCTAACTACCACTTCTTCGGTTCAGTGAGATATGCTGGATTCTAAACGGAGAAGCTTCTCTGACGCTTTTTCACAGAGATTTTGAAACTGAAATTTCCAAACCCGTTTCCAAAGAAGGCGCCAATGGGCTTCCCCATAGAACTTGCCAACCTGAATTCCTACAGGCTAGATGTGAGAGGCACATTCTGCTGCTTCCTCCCTTAGAGTTAAACTAGCTTCTGAAAGCTCAACCTCCGGGGAGTTTGTTTGGCAGAGATATAGAACACATTTTTCCAAGCCTGTTGGAAGGCATTTGCAGTGTCATTTCGCGTCTAATTTCCCAAACCAAAATGCTTGCAGCTCTAACTCCCTTCTAACTACCACTTCTTCGGTTCAGTGAGATATGCTGGATTCTAAACGGAGAAGCTTCTCTGACGCTTTTTCACAGAGATTTTGAAACTGAAATCTCCCATGCCGTTTCCACCATAGGCAGCAATAGGCTTCCCCATAGAACTTGCCAACCTGAATTCCTACAGGCTAGATGTGAGAGGCACATTCTGCTGCTTCCTCCCTTAGAGTTAAACTAGCTTCTGAAAGCTCAACCTCCGGGGAGTTTGTTTGGCAGAGATATAGAACACACTTTTCCAAGCCTGTTGGAAGGCCTTTGCAGTTTCATTTCGCGTCTAATTTCCCAAACCAAACTGCTTGCAGCTCTAACTCCCTTCTAACTACCACTTCTTCGGTTCAGTGAGATATGCTGGATTCTAAACGGAGAAGCTTCTCTGACGCTTTTTCACAGAGATTTTGAAACTGAAATCTCCCATGCCGTTTCCACCATAGGCAGCAATGGGCTTCCCCATAGAACTTGCCAACCTGAATTCCTACAGGCTAGATGTGAGAGGCACATTCTGCTGCTTCCTCCCTAAGAGTTAAGCTTGCTTCTGAAAGCTCAACCTCCGGGGAGTCTGTTTGGCAGAGATATAGAACACACTTTTCCAAGCCTGTTGGATGGCATTTGCAGTGTCATTTCGCATCTAATTTCCCAAACCAAACTGCTTGCAGCTCTAACTCCCTTCTAACTACCACTTCTTCGGTTCAGTGAGATATGCTGGATTCTAAACGGAGAAGCTTCTCTGACGCTTTTTCACAGAGATTTTGAAACTGAAATCTCCCATGCCGTTTCCACCATAGGCAGCAATAGGCTTCCCCATAGAACTTGCCAACCAGAATTCCTACAGGCTAGATGTGAGAGGCACATTCTGTTGCTTCCTCCCTTAGAGTTAAACTAGCTTCTGAAAGCTCAACCTCCGGGGAGTTTGTTTGGCAGAGATATAGAACACACTTTTCCAAGCCTGTTGGAAGGCCTTTGCAGTTTCATTTCGCGTCTAATTTCCCAAACCAAACTGCTTGCAGCTCTAACTCCCTTCTAACTACCACTTCTTCGGTTCAGTGAGATATGCTGGATTCTAAAGGGAGAAGCTTCTCTGACGCTTTTTCACAGAGATTTTGAAACTGAAATCTCCCATGCCGTTTCCACCATAGGCAGCAATGGGCTTCCCCATAGAACTTGCCAACCTGAATTCCTACAGGCTAGATGTGAGAGGCACATTCTGCTGCTTCCTCCCTTAGAGTTAAACTTGCTTCTGAAAGCTCAACCTCCGGGGAGTTTGTTTGGCAGAGATATAGAACACACTTTTCCAAGCCTGTTGGAAGGCCTTTGCAGTTTCATTTCGCGTCTAATTTCCCAAACCAAACTGCTTGCAGCTCTAACTCCCTTCTAACTACCACTTCTTCGGTTCAGTGAGATATGCTGGATTCTAAACGGAGAAGCTTCTCTGACGCTTTTTCACAGAGATTTTGAAACTGAAATTTCCAAACCCGTTTCCAACGAAGGCGCCAATGGGCTTCCCCATAGAACTTGCCAACCTGAATTCCTACAGGCTAGCTGTGAGAGGCACATTCTGCTGCTTCCTCCCTTAGAGTTAAACTAGCTTCTGAAAGCTCAACCTCCGGGGAGTTTGTTTGGCAGAGATATAGAACACACTTTTCCAAGCCTGTTGGAAGGCCTTTGCAGTTTCATTTCGCGTCTAATTTCCCAAACCAAACTGCTTGCAGCTCTAACTCCCTTCTAACTACCACTTCTTCGGTTCAGTGAGATATGCTGGATTCTAAACGGAGAAGCTTCTCTGACGCTTTTTCACAGAGATTTTGAAACTGAAATCTCCCATGCTGTTTCCACCATAGCCAGCAATGGGCTTCCCCATAGAACTTGCCAACCTGAATTCCTACAGGCTAGATGTGAGAGGCACATTCTGCTGCTTCCTCCCTTAGAGTTAAACTAGCTTCTGAAAGCTCAACCTCCAGGGAGTCTGTTTGGCAGAGATATAGAACACACTTTTCCAAGCCTGTTGGAAGGCATTTGCAGTTTCATTTCGCGTCTAATTTCCCAAACCAAACTGCTTGCAGCTCTAACTGCCTTCTAACTACCACTTCTATGGTTCAGTGAGATATGCTGGATTCTAAACGGAGAAGCTTCTCTGACGCTTTTTCACAGAGATTTTGAAACTGAAATCTCCCATGCCGTTTCCACCATAGGCAGCAATGGGCTTCCCCATAGAACTTGCCAACCTGAATTCCTACAGGCTAGATGTGAGAGGCACATTCTGCTGCTTCCTCCCTAAGAGTTAAGCTTGCTTGTGAAAGCTCAACCTCCGGGGAGTCTGTTTGGCAGAGATATAGAACACACTTTTCCAAGCCTGTTGGAAGTCCTTTGCAGTGTCATTTCGCATCTAATTTCCCAAACCAAACTGCTTGCAGCTCTAACTCCCTTCTAACTACCACTTCTTCGGTTCAGTGAGATATGCTGGATTCTAAACGGAGAAGCTTCTCTGACGCTTTTTCACAGAGATTTTGAAACTGAAATCTCCCATGCTGTTTCCACCATAGCCAGCAATGGGCTTCCCCATAGAACTTGCCAACCTGAATTCCTACAGGCTAGATGTGAGAGGCACATTCTGCTGCTTCCTCCCTTAGAGTTAAACTTGCTTCTGAAAGCTCAACCTCCGGGGAGTTTGTTTGGCAGAGATATAGAACACACTTTTCCAAGCCTGTTGGAAGGCATTTGCAGTTTCATTTCGCGTCTAATTTCCCAAACCAAACTGCTTGCAGCTCTAACTGCATTCTAACTACCACTTCTTCGGTTCAGTGAGATATGCTGGATTCTAAACGGAGAAGCTTCTCTGACGCTTTTTCACAGAGATTTTGAAACTGAAATCTCCCATACCGTTTCCACCATAGGCAGCAATGGGCTTCCCCATAGAACTTGCCAACCTGAATTCCTACAGGCTAGATGTGAGAGGCACATTCTGCTGCTTCCTCCCTAAGAGTTAAGCTTGGTTCTGAAAGCTCAACCTCCGGGGAGTCTGTTTGGCAGAGATATAGAACACACTTTTCCAAGCCTGTTGGAAGGCCTTTGCAGTGTCATTTCGCATCTAATTTCCCAAACCAAACTGCTTGCAGCTCTAACTCCCTTCTAACTACCACTTCTTCGGTTCAGTGAGATATGCTGGATTCTAAACGGAGAAGCTTCTCTGACGCTTTTTCACAGAGATTTTGAAACTGAAATTTCCAAACCCGTTTCCAACGAAGGCGCCAATGGGCTTCCCCATAGAACTTGCCAACCTGAATTCCTACAGGCTAGATGTGAGAGGCACATTCTGCTGCTTCCTCCCTTAGAGTTAAACTAGCTTCTGAAAGCTCAACCTCCGGGGAGTTTGTTTGGCAGAGATATAGAACACACTTTTCCAAGCCTGTTGGAAGGCATTTGCAGTTTCATTTCGCGACTAATTTCCCAAACCAAACTGCTTGCAGCTCTAACTCCCTTCTAACTACCACTTCTTCGGTTCAGTGAGATATGCTGGATTCTAAACGGAGAAGCTTCTCTGACGCTTTTTCACAGAGATTTTGAAACTGAAATCTCCCATGCCGTTTCCACCATAGGCAGCAATGGGCTTCCCCATAGAACTTGCAAACCTGAATTCCTACAGGCTAGATGTGAGAGGGACATTCTGCTGCTTCCTCCCTAAGAGTTAAGCTTGCTTCTGAAAGCTCAACCTCCGGGGAGTCTGTTTGGCAGAGATATAGAACACACTTTTCCAAGCCTGTTGGAAGGCCTTTGCAGTGTCATTTCGCATCTAATTTCCCAAACCAAACTGCTTGCAGCTCTAACTCCCTTCTAACTACCACTTCTTCGGTTCAGTGAGATATGCTGGATTCTAAACGGAGAAGCTTCTCTGACGCTTTTTCACAGAGATTTTGAAACTGAAATTTCCAAACCCGTTTCCAACGAAGGCGCCAATGGGCTTCCCCATAGAACTTGCCAACCTGAATTCCTACAGGCTAGATGAGAGAGGCACATTCTGCTGCTTCCTCCCTTAGAGTTAAACTAGCTTCTGAAAGCTCAACCTCCGGGGAGTTTGTTTGGCAGAGATATAGAACACACTTTTCCAAGCCTGTTGGAAGGCATTTGCAGTTTCATTTCGCGTCTAATTTCCCAAACCAAACTGCTTGCAGCTCTAACTCCCTTCTAACTACCACTTCTTCGGTTCAGTGAGATATGCTGGATTCTAAACGGAGAAGCTTCTCTGACGCTTTTTCACAGAGATTTTGAAACTGAAATCTCCCATGCCGTTTCCACCATAGGCAGCAATGGGCTTCCCCATAGAACTTGCCAACCTGAATTCCTACAGGCTAGATGTGAGAGGCACATTCTGCTGCTTCCTCCCTAAGAGTTAAGCTTGCTTCTGAAAGCTCAACCTCCGGGGAGTCTGTTTGGCAGAGATATAGAACACACTTTTCCAAGCCTGTTGGAAGGCCTTTGCAGTGTTATTTCGCATCTAATTTCCCAAACCAAACTGCTTGCAGCTCTAACTCCCTTCTAACTACCACTTCTTCGGTTCAGTGAGATATGCTGGATTCTAAACGGAGAAGCTTCTCTGACGCTTTTTCACAGAGATTTTGAAACTGAAATCTCCCATGCCGTTTCCACCATAGGCAGCAATGGGCTTCCCCATAGAACTTGCCAACCTGAATTCCTACAGGCTAGATGTGAGAGGCACATTCTGCTGCTTCCTCCCTTTGAGTTAAACTAGCTTCTGAAAGCTCAACCTCCGGGGAGTTTGTTTGGCAGAGATATAGAACACACTTTTCCAAGCCTGTTGGAAGGCATTTGCAGTTTCATTTCGCGTCTAATTTCCCAAACCAAACTGCTTGCAGCTCTAACTCCCTTCTAACTACCACTTCTTCGGTTCAGTGAGATATGCTGGATTCTAAACGGAGAAGCTTCTCTGACGCTTTTTCACAGAGATTTTGAAACTGAAATCTCCCATGCCGTTTCCACCATAGGCAGCAATGGGCTTCCCCATAGAACTTGCCAACCTGAATTCCTACAGGCTAGATGTGAGAGGCACATTGTGCTGCTTCCTCCCTTAGAGTTAAACTAGGTTCTGAAAGCTCAACCTCCAGGGAGTCTGTTTGGCAGAGATATAGAACACACTTTTCCAAGCCTGTTGGAAGGCATTTGCAGTTTCATTTCGCGTCTAATTTCCCAAACCAAACTGCTTGCAGCTCTAACTGCCTTCTAACTACCACTTCTTCGGTTCAGTGAGATATGCTGGATTCTAAACGGAGAAGCTTCTCTGACGCTTTTTCACAGAGATTTTGAAACTGAAATCTCCCATGCCGTTTCCACCATAGGCAGCAATGGGCTTCCCCATAGAACTTGCCAACCTGAATTCCTACAGGCTAGATGTGAGAGGCACATTCTGCTGCTTCCTCCCTTAGAGTTAAACTAGCTTCTGAAAGCTCAACCTCCGGGGAGTTTGTTTGGCAGAGATATAGAACACACTTTTCCAAGCCTGTTGGAAGGCATTTGCAGTGTCATTTCGCGTCTAATTTCCCAAACCAAACTGCTTGCAGCTCTAACTCCCTTCTAACTACCACTTCTTCGGTTCAGTGAGATATGCTGGATTCTAAACGGAGAAGCTTTTCTGACGCTTTTTCACAGAGATTTTGAAACTGAAATCTCCCATGCCGTTTCCACCATAGGCAGAAATGGGCTTCCCCATAGAACTTGCCAACCTGAATTCCTACAGGCTAGATGTGAGAGGCACATTCTGCTGCTTCCTCCCTTAGAGTTAAACTTGCTGCTGAAAGCTCAACCTCCGGGGAGTCTGTTTGGCAGAGATATAGAACACACTTTTCCAAGCCTGTTGGAAGGCATTTGCAGTTTCATTTCGCGTCTAATTTCCCAAACCAAACTGCTTGCAGCTCTAACTCCCTTCTAACTACCACTTCTTCGGTTCAGTGAGATATGCTGGATTCTAAACGGAGAAGCTTCTCTGACGCTTTTTCACAGAGATTTTGAAACTGAAATCTCCCATGCCGTTTCCACCATAGGCAGCAATGGGCTTCCCCATAGAACTTGCCAACCTGAATTCCTACAGGCTAGATGTGAGAGGCACATTCCGCTGCTTCCTCCCTTAGAGTTAAACTAGCTTCTGAAAGCTCAAACTCCAGGGAGTCTGTTTGGCAGAGATACAGAACACACTTTTCCAAGCCTGTTGGAAGGCATTTGCAGTTTCATTTCGCGTCTAATTTCCCAAACCAAACTGTTTGCAGCTCTAACTCCCTTCTAACTACCACTTCTTCGGTTCAGTGAGATATGCTGGATTCTAAACGGAGAAGCTTCTCTGACGCTTTTTCACAGAGATTTTGAAACTGAAATTTCCAAACCCGTTTCCAACGAAGGCGCCAATGGGCTTCCCCATAGAACTTGCCAACCTGAATTCCTACAGGCTAGATGAGAGAGGCACATTCTGCTGCTTCTTCCCTTAGAGTTAAACTAGCTTTTGAAAGCTCAACCTCCGGGGAGTTTGTTTGGCAGAGATATAGAACACACTTTTCCAAGCCTGTTGGAAGGCATTTGCAGTTTCATTTCGCGTCTAATTTCCCAAACCAAACTGCTTGCAGCTCTAACTCCCTTCTAACTACCACTTCTTCGGTTCAGTGAGATATGCTGGATTCTAAACGGAGAAGCTTCTCTGACGCTTTTTCACAGAGATTTTGAAACTGAAATCTCCCATGCCGTTTCCACCATAGGCAGCAATGGGCTTCCCCATAGAACTTGCCAACCTGAATTCCTACAGGCTAGATGTGAGAGGCACATTCTGCTGCTTCCTCCCTAATAGTTAAGCTTGCTTCTGAAAGCTCAACCTCCGGGGACTCTGTTTGGCACAGATATAGAACACACTTTTCCAAGCCTGTTGGAAGGCCTTTGCAGTGTCATTTCGCATCTAATTTCCAAAACCAAACTGCTTGCAGCTCTAACTGCCTTCTAACTACCACTTCTTCGGTTCAGTGAGATATGCTGGATTCTAAACGGAGAAGCTTCTCTGACGCTTTTTCACAGAGATTTTGAAACTGAAATCTCCCATGCCGTTTCCACCATAGGCAGCAATGGGCTTCCCCATAGAACTTGCCAACCTGAATTCCTACAGGCTAGATGTGAGAGGCACATTCTGCTGCTTCGTCCCTTAGAGTTAAACTTGCTTCTGAAAGCTCAACCTCCGGGGAGTTTGTTTGGCAGAGATATAGAACACACTTTTCCAAGCCTGTTGGAAGGCATTTGCAGTTTCATTTCGCGTCTAATTTCCCAAACCAAACTGCTTGCAGCTCTAACTCCCTTCTAACTACCACTTCTTCGGTTCAGTGAGATATGCTGGATTCTAAACGGAGAAGCTTCTCTGACGCTTTTTCACAGAGATTTTGAAACTGAAATCTCCCATGCCGTTTCCACCATAGGCAGCAATGGGCTTCCCCATAGAACTTGCCAACCTGAATTCCTACAGGCTAGATGTGAGAGGCACATTCTGCTGCTTCCTCCCTTAGAGTTAAACTTGCTTCTGAAAGCTCAACCTCCGGGGAGTTTGTTTGGCAGAGATATAGAACACACTTTTCCAAGCCTGTTGGAAGGCATTTGCAGTTTCATTTCGCGTCTAATTTCCCAAACCAAACTGCTTGCAGCTCTAACTGCCTTCTAACTACCACTTCTTCGGTTCAGTGAGATATGCTGGATTCTAAACGGAGAAGCTTCTCTGACGCTTTTTCACCGAGATTTTGAAACTGAAATTTCCAAACCCGTTTCCAACGAAGGCGCCAATGGGCTTCCCCATAGAACTTGCCAACCTGAATTCCTACAGGCTAGATGTGAGAGGCACATTCTTCTGCTTCCTCCCTTAGAGTTAAACTTGCTTCTGCTTCTGAAAGCTCAACCTCCGGGGAGTTTGTTTGGCAGAGATATAGAACACACTTTTCCAAGCCTGTTGGAAGGCATTTGCAGTTTCATTTCGCGTCTAATTTCCCAAACCAAACTGCTTGCAGCTCTAACTCCCTTCTAACTACCACTTCTTCGGTTCAGTGAGATATGCTGGATTCTAAACGGAGAAGCTTCTCTGACGCTTTTTCACCGAGATTTTGAAACTGAAATTTCCAAACCCGTTTCCAACGAAGGCGCCAATGGGCTTCCCCATAGAACTTGCCAACCTGAATTCCTACAGGCTAGATGTGAGAGGCACATTCTGCTGCTTCCTCCCTTAGAGTTAAACTTGCTTCTGAAAGCTCAACCTCCGGGGAGTTTGTTTGGCAGAGATATAGAACACACTTTTCCAAGCCTGTTGGAAGGCATTTGCAGTTTCATTTCGCGTCTAATTTCCCAAACCAAACTGCTTGCAGCTCTAACTCCCTTCTAACTACCACTTCTTCGGTTCAGTGAGATATGCTGGATTCTAAACGGAGAAGCTTCTCTGACGCTTTTTCACAGAGATTTTGAAACTGAAATTTCCAAACCCGTTTCCAACGAAGGCGCCAATGGGCTTCCCCATAGAACTTGCCAACCTGAATTCCTACAGGCTAGATGTGAGAGGCACATTCTGCTGCTTCCTCCCTTAGAGTTAAACTAGCTTCTGAAAGCTCAACCTCCGGGGAGTTTGTTTGGCAGAGATATAGAACACACTTTTCCAAGCCTGTTGGAAGGCATTTGCAGTTTCATTTCGCGTCTAATTTCCCAAACCAAACTGCTTGCATCTCTAACTCCCTTCTAACTACCACTTCTTCGGTTCAGTGAGATATGCTGGATTCTAAACGGAGAAGCTTCTCTGACGCTTTTTCACAGAGATTTTGAAACTGAAATCTCCCATGCCGTTTCCACCATAGGCAGCAATGGGCTTCCCCATAGAACTTGCCAACCTGAATTCCTACAGGCTAGATGTGAGAGGCACATTCTGCTGCTTACTCCCTAAGAGTTAAGCTTGCTTCTGAAAGCTCAACCTCCGGGGAGTCTGTTTGGCAGAGATATAGAACACACTTTTCCAAGCCTGTTGGAAGGCCTTTGCAGTGTCATTTCGCATCTAATTTCCCAAACCAAACTGCTTGCAGCTCTAACTCCCTTCTAACTACCACTTCTTCGGTTCAGTGAGATATGCTGGATTCTAAACGGAGAAGCTTCTCTGACGCTTTTTCACAGAGATTTTGAAACTGAAATCTCCCATGCCGTTTCCACCATAGGCAGCAATGGGCTTCCCCATAGAACTTGCCAACCTGAATTCCTACAGGCTAGATGTGAGAGGCACATTCTTCTGCTTCCTCCCTTAGAGTTAAACTTGCTTCTGCTTCTGAAAGCTCAACCTCCGGGGAGTTTGTTTGGCAGAGATATAGAACACACTTTTCCAAGCCTGTTGGAAGGCATTTGCAGTTTCATTTCGCGTCTAATTTCCCAAACCAAACTGCTTGCAGCTCTAACTCCCTTCTAACTACCACTTCTTCGGTTCAGTGAGATATGCTGGATTCTAAACGGAGAAGCTTCTCTGACGCTTTTTCACAGAGATTTTGAAACTGAAATTTGCAAACCCGTTTCCAACGAAGGCGCCAATGGGCTTCCCCATAGAACTTGCCAACCTGAATTCCTACAGGCTAGATGTGAGAGGCACATTCTGCTGCTTCCTCCCTTAGAGTTAAACTAGCTTCTGAAAGCTCAACCTCCGGGGAGTTTGTTTGGCAGAGATATAGAACACACTTTTCCAAGCCTGTTGGAAGGCATTTGCAGTGTCATTTCGCGTCTAATTTCCCAAACCAAACTGCTTGCAGCTCTAACTCCCTTCTAACTACCACTTCTTCGGTTCAGTGAGATATGCGGGATTCTAAACGGAGAAGCTTCTCTGACGCTTTTTCACAGAGATTTTGAAACTGAAATCTCCCATGCCGTTTCCACCATAGGCAGCAATGGGCTTCCCCATAGAACTTGCCAACCTGAATTCCTACAGGCTAGATGTGAGAGGCACATTCTGCTGCTTACTCCCTAAGAGTTAAGCTTGCTTCTGAAAGCTCAACCTCCGGGGAGTCTGTTTGGCAGAGATATAGAACACACTTTTCCAAGCCTGTTGGAAGGCCTTTGCAGTGTCATTTCGCATCTAATTTCCCAAACCAAACTGCTTGCAGCTCTAACTCCCTTCTAACTACCACTTCTTCGGTTCAGTGAGATATGCTGGATTCTAAACGGAGAAGCTTCTCTGACGCTTTTTCACAGAGATTTTGAAACTGAAATCTCCCATGCCGTTTCCACCATAGGCAGCAATGGGCTTCCCCATAGAACTTGCCAACCTGAATTCCTACAGGCTAGATGTGAGAGGCACATTCTGCTGCTTCCTCCCTTAGAGTTAAACTTGCTTCTGCTTCTGAAAGCTCAACCTCCGGGGAGTTTGTTTGGCAGAGATATAGAACACACTTTTCCAAGCCTGTTGGAAGGCATTTGCAGTTTCATTTCGCGTCTAATTTCCCAAACCAAACTGCTTGCAGCTCTAACTCCCTTCTAACTACCACTTCTTCGGTTCAGTGAGATATGCTGGATTCTAAACGGAGAAGCTTCTCTGACGCTTTTTCACAGAGATTTTGAAACTGAAATTTCCAAACCCGTTTCCAAAGAAGGCGCCAATGGGCTTCCCCATAGAACTTGCCAACCTGAATTCCTACAGGCTAGATGTGAGAGGCACATTCTGCTGCTTCCTCCCTTAGAGTTAAACTAGCTTCTGAAAGCTCAACCTCCGGGGAGTTTGTTTGGCAGAGATATAGAACACATTTTTCCAAGCCTGTTGGAAGGCATTTGCAGTGTCATTTCGCGTCTAATTTCCCAAACCAAAATGCTTGCAGCTCTAACTCCCTTCTAACTACCACTTCTTCGGTTCAGTGAGATATGCTGGATTCTAAACGGAGAAGCTTCTCTGACGCTTTTTCACAGAGATTTTGAAACTGAAATCTCCCATGCCGTTTCCACCATAGGCAGCAATAGGCTTCCCCATAGAACTTGCCAACCTGAATTCCTACAGGCTAGATGTGAGAGGCACATTCTGCTGCTTCCTCCCTTAGAGTTAAACTAGCTTCTGAAAGCTCAACCTCCGGGGAGTTTGTTTGGCAGAGATATAGAACACACTTTTCCAAGCCTGTTGGAAGGCCTTTGCAGTTTCATTTCGCGTCTAATTTCCCAAACCAAACTGCTTGCAGCTCTAACTCCCTTCTAACTACCACTTCTTCGGTTCAGTGAGATATGCTGGATTCTAAACGGAGAAGCTTCTCTGACGCTTTTTCACAGAGATTTTGAAACTGAAATCTCCCATGCCGTTTCCACCATAGGCAGCAATGGGCTTCCCCATAGAACTTGCCAACCTGAATTCCTACAGGCTAGATGTGAGAGGCACATTCTGCTGCTTCCTCCCTAAGAGTTAAGCTTGCTTCTGAAAGCTCAACCTCCGGGGAGTCTGTTTGGCAGAGATATAGAACACACTTTTCCAAGCCTGTTGGATGGCATTTGCAGTGTCATTTCGCATCTAATTTCCCAAACCAAACTGCTTGCAGCTCTAACTCCCTTCTAACTACCACTTCTTCGGTTCAGTGAGATATGCTGGATTCTAAACGGAGAAGCTTCTCTGACGCTTTTTCACAGAGATTTTGAAACTGAAATCTCCCATGCCGTTTCCACCATAGGCAGCAATAGGCTTCCCCATAGAACTTGCCAACCAGAATTCCTACAGGCTAGATGTGAGAGGCACATTCTGTTGCTTCCTCCCTTAGAGTTAAACTAGCTTCTGAAAGCTCAACCTCCGGGGAGTTTGTTTGGCAGAGATATAGAACACACTTTTCCAAGCCTGTTGGAAGGCCTTTGCAGTTTCATTTCGCGTCTAATTTCCCAAACCAAACTGCTTGCAGCTCTAACTCCCTTCTAACTACCACTTCTTCGGTTCAGTGAGATATGCTGGATTCTAAAGGGAGAAGCTTCTCTGACGCTTTTTCACAGAGATTTTGAAACTGAAATCTCCCATGCCGTTTCCACCATAGGCAGCAATGGGCTTCCCCATAGAACTTGCCAACCTGAATTCCTACAGGCTAGATGTGAGAGGCACATTCTGCTGCTTCCTCCCTTAGAGTTAAACTTGCTTCTGAAAGCTCAACCTCCGGGGAGTTTGTTTGGCAGAGATATAGAACACACTTTTCCAAGCCTGTTGGAAGGCCTTTGCAGTTTCATTTCGCGTCTAATTTCCCAAACCAAACTGCTTGCAGCTCTAACTCCCTTCTAACTACCACTTCTTCGGTTCAGTGAGATATGCTGGATTCTAAACGGAGAAGCTTCTCTGACGCTTTTTCACAGAGATTTTGAAACTGAAATTTCCAAACCCGTTTCCAACGAAGGCGCCAATGGGCTTCCCCATAGAACTTGCCAACCTGAATTCCTACAGGCTAGCTGTGAGAGGCACATTCTGCTGCTTCCTCCCTTAGAGTTAAACTAGCTTCTGAAAGCTCAACCTCCGGGGAGTTTGTTTGGCAGAGATATAGAACACACTTTTCCAAGCCTGTTGGAAGGCCTTTGCAGTTTCATTTCGCGTCTAATTTCCCAAACCAAACTGCTTGCAGCTCTAACTCCCTTCTAACTACCACTTCTTCGGTTCAGTGAGATATGCTGGATTCTAAACGGAGAAGCTTCTCTGACGCTTTTTCACAGAGATTTTGAAACTGAAATCTCCCATGCTGTTTCCACCATAGCCAGCAATGGGCTTCCCCATAGAACTTGCCAACCTGAATTCCTACAGGCTAGATGTGAGAGGCACATTCTGCTGCTTCCTCCCTTAGAGTTAAACTAGCTTCTGAAAGCTCAACCTCCAGGGAGTCTGTTTGGCAGAGATATAGAACACACTTTTCCAAGCCTGTTGGAAGGCATTTGCAGTTTCATTTCGCGTCTAATTTCCCAAACCAAACTGCTTGCAGCTCTAACTGCCTTCTAACTACCACTTCTATGGTTCAGTGAGATATGCTGGATTCTAAACGGAGAAGCTTCTCTGACGCTTTTTCACAGAGATTTTGAAACTGAAATCTCCCATGCCGTTTCCACCATAGGCAGCAATGGGCTTCCCCATAGAACTTGCCAACCTGAATTCCTACAGGCTAGATGTGAGAGGCACATTCTGCTGCTTCCTCCCTAAGAGTTAAGCTTGCTTGTGAAAGCTCAACCTCCGGGGAGTCTGTTTGGCAGAGATATAGAACACACTTTTCCAAGCCTGTTGGAAGTCCTTTGCAGTGTCATTTCGCATCTAATTTCCCAAACCAAACTGCTTGCAGCTCTAACTCCCTTCTAACTACCACTTCTTCGGTTCAGTGAGATATGCTGGATTCTAAACGGAGAAGCTTCTCTGACGCTTTTTCACAGAGATTTTGAAACTGAAATCTCCCATGCTGTTTCCACCATAGCCAGCAATGGGCTTCCCCATAGAACTTGCCAACCTGAATTCCTACAGGCTAGATGTGAGAGGCACATTCTGCTGCTTCCTCCCTTAGAGTTAAACTTGCTTCTGAAAGCTCAACCTCCGGGGAGTTTGTTTGGCAGAGATATAGAACACACTTTTCCAAGCCTGTTGGAAGGCATTTGCAGTTTCATTTCGCGTCTAATTTCCCAAACCAAACTGCTTGCAGCTCTAACTGCATTCTAACTACCACTTCTTCGGTTCAGTGAGATATGCTGGATTCTAAACGGAGAAGCTTCTCTGACGCTTTTTCACAGAGATTTTGAAACTGAAATCTCCCATACCGTTTCCACCATAGGCAGCAATGGGCTTCCCCATAGAACTTGCCAACCTGAATTCCTACAGGCTAGATGTGAGAGGCACATTCTGCTGCTTCCTCCCTAAGAGTTAAGCTTGGTTCTGAAAGCTCAACCTCCGGGGAGTCTGTTTGGCAGAGATATAGAACACACTTTTCCAAGCCTGTTGGAAGGCCTTTGCAGTGTCATTTCGCATCTAATTTCCCAAACCAAACTGCTTGCAGCTCTAACTCCCTTCTAACTACCACTTCTTCGGTTCAGTGAGATATGCTGGATTCTAAACGGAGAAGCTTCTCTGACGCTTTTTCACAGAGATTTTGAAACTGAAATTTCCAAACCCGTTTCCAACGAAGGCGCCAATGGGCTTCCCCATAGAACTTGCCAACCTGAATTCCTACAGGCTAGATGTGAGAGGCACATTCTGCTGCTTCCTCCCTTAGAGTTAAACTAGCTTCTGAAAGCTCAACCTCCGGGGAGTTTGTTTGGCAGAGATATAGAACACACTTTTCCAAGCCTGTTGGAAGGCATTTGCAGTTTCATTTCGCGACTAATTTCCCAAACCAAACTGCTTGCAGCTCTAACTCCCTTCTAACTACCACTTCTTCGGTTCAGTGAGATATGCTGGATTCTAAACGGAGAAGCTTCTCTGACGCTTTTTCACAGAGATTTTGAAACTGAAATCTCCCATGCCGTTTCCACCATAGGCAGCAATGGGCTTCCCCATAGAACTTGCAAACCTGAATTCCTACAGGCTAGATGTGAGAGGGACATTCTGCTGCTTCCTCCCTAAGAGTTAAGCTTGCTTCTGAAAGCTCAACCTCCGGGGAGTCTGTTTGGCAGAGATATAGAACACACTTTTCCAAGCCTGTTGGAAGGCCTTTGCAGTGTCATTTCGCATCTAATTTCCCAAACCAAACTGCTTGCAGCTCTAACTCCCTTCTAACTACCACTTCTTCGGTTCAGTGAGATATGCTGGATTCTAAACGGAGAAGCTTCTCTGACGCTTTTTCACAGAGATTTTGAAACTGAAATTTCCAAACCCGTTTCCAACGAAGGCGCCAATGGGCTTCCCATAGAACTTGCCAACCTGAATTCCTACAGGCTAGATGAGAGAGGCACATTCTGCTGCTTCCTCCCTTAGAGTTAAACTAGCTTCTGAAAGCTCAACCTCCGGGGAGTTTGTTTGGCAGAGATATAGAACACACTTTTCCAAGCCTGTTGGAAGGCATTTGCAGTTTCATTTCGCGTCTAATTTCCCAAACCAAACTGCTTGCAGCTCTAACTGCCTTCTAACTACCACTTCTTCGGTTCAGTGAGATATGCTGGATTCTAAACGGAGAAGCTTCTCTGACGCTTTTTCACAGAGATTTTGAAACTGAAATCTCCCATGCCGTTTCCACCATAGGCAGCAATGGGCTTCCCCATAGAACTTGCAAACCTGAATTCCTACAGGCTAGATGTGAGAGGCACATTCTGCTGCTTCCTCCCTAAGAGTTAAGCTTGCTTGTGAAAGCTCAACCTCCGGGGAGTCTGTTTGGCAGAGATATAGAACACACTTTTCCAAGCCTGTTGGAAGGCCTTTGCAGTGTCATTTCGCATCTAATTTCCCAAACCAAACTGCTTGCAGCTCTAACTCCCTTCTAACTACCACTTCTTCGGTTCAGTGAGATATGCTGGATTCTAAACGGAGAAGCTTCTCTGACGCATTTTCACAGAGATTTTGAAACTGAAATCTCCCATGCCGTTTCCACCATAGGCAGCAATAGGCTTCCCCATAGAACTTGCCAACCTGAATTCCTACAGGCTAGATGTGAGAGGCACATTCTGCTGCTTCCTCCCTTAGAGTTAAACTAGCTTCTGAAAGCTCAACCTCCGGGGAGTTTGTTTGGCAGAGATATAGGACACACTTTTCCAAGCCTGTTGGAAGGCCTTTGCAGTTTCATTTCGCGTCTAATTTCCCAAACCAAACTGCTTGCAGCTCTAACTCCCTTCTAACTACCACTTCTTCGGTTCAGTGAGATATGCTGGATTCTAAACGGAGAAGCTTCTCTGACGCTTTTTCACAGAGATTTTGAAACTGAAATCTCCCATGCCGTTTCCACCATAGGCAGCAATGGGCTTCCCCATAGAACTTGCCAACCTGAATTCCTACAGGCTAGATGTGAGAGGCACATACTGCTGCTTCCTCCCTTAGAGTTAAACTAGCTTTTGAAAGCTCAACCTCCGGGGAGTTTGTTTGGCAGAGATATAGAACACATTTTTCCAAGCCTGTTGGAAGGCATTTGCAGTGTCATTTCGCGTCTAATTTACCAAACCAAACTGCTTGCAGCTCTAACTCCCTTCTAACTACCACTTCTTCGGTTCAGTGAGATATGCTGGATTCTAAACGGAGAAGCTTCTCTGACGCTTTTTCACAGAGATTTTGAAACTGAAATCTCCCATGCCGTTTCCACCATAGGCAGCAATGGGCTTCCCCATAGAACTTGCCAACCTGAATTCCTACAGGCGAGATGTGAGAGGCACATTCTGCTGCTTCCTCCCTTAGAGTTAAACTTGCTTCTGAAAGCTCAACCTCCGGGGAGTTTGTTTGGCAGAGATATAGAACACACTTTTCCAAGCCTGTTGGAAGGCATTTGCAGTTTCATTTCGCGTCTAATTTCCCAAACCAAACTGCTTGCAGCTCTAACTCCCTTCTAACTACCACTTCTTCGGTTCAGTGAGATATGCTGGATTCTAAACGGAGAAGCTTCTCTGACGCTTTTTCACAGAGATTTTGAAACTGAAATTTCCAAACCCGTTTCCAACGAAGGCGCCAATGGGCTTCCCCATAGAACTTGCCAACCTGAATTCCTACAGGCTAGATGTGAGAGGCACATTCTGCTGCTTCCTCCCTTAGAGTTAAACTAGCTTCTGAAAGCTCAACCTCCGGGGAGTTTGTTTGGCAGAGATATAGAACACACTTTTCCAAGCCTGTTGGAAGGCATTTGCAGTTTCATTTCGCGTCTAATTTCCCAAACCAAACTGCTTGCAGCTCTAACTCCCTTCTAACTACCACTTCTACGGTTCAGTGAGATATGCTGGATTCTAAACGGAGAAGCTTCTCTGACGCTTTTTCACAGAGATTTTGAAACTGAAATCTCCCATGCCGTTTCCACCATAGGCAGCAATGGGCTTCCCCATAGAACTTGCCAACCTGAATTCCTACAGGCTAGATGTGAGAGGCACATTCTGCTGCTTCCTCCCTAAGAGTTAAGCTTGCTTCTGAAAGCTCAACCTCCGGGAGTCTGTTTGGCAGAGATATAGAACACACTTTTCCAAGCCTGTTGGAAGGCATTTGCAGTGTCATTTCGCATCTAATTTCCCAAACCAAACTGCTTGCAGCTCTAACTCCCTTCTAACTACCACTTCTTCGGTTCAGTGAGATATGCTGGATTCTAAACGGAGAAGCTTCTCTGACGCTTTTTCACAGAGATTTTGAAACTGAAATCTCCCATGCCGTTTCCACCATAGGCAGCAATAGGCTTCCCCATAGAACTTGCCAACCTGAATTCCTACAGGCTAGATGTGAGAGGCACATTCTGCTGCTTCCTCCCTTAGAGTTAAACTAGCTTCTGAAAGCTCAACCTCCGGGGAGTCTGTTTGGCAGAGATATAGAACACACTTTTCCAAGCCTGTTGGAAGGCCTTTGCAGTGTCATTTCGCATCTAATTTCCCAAACCAAACTGCTTGCAGCTCTAACTCCCTTCTAACTACCACTTCTTCGGTTCAGTGAGATATGCTGGATTCTAAACGGAGAAGCTTCTCTGACGCTTTTTCACAGAGATTTTGAAACTGAAATTTCCAAACCCGTTTCCAACGAAGGCGCCAATGGGCTTCCCCATAGAACTTGCCAACCTGAATTCCTACAGGCTAGATGAGAGAGGCACATTCTGCTGCTTCCTCCCTTAGAGTTAAACTAGCTTCTGAAAGCTCAACCTCCGGGGAGTTTGTTTGGCAGAGATATAGAACACACTTTTCCAAGCCTGTTGGAAGGCATTTGCAGTTTCATTTCGCGTCTAATTTCCCAAACCAAACTGCTTGCAGCTCTAACTGCCTTCTAACTACCACTTCTTCGGTTCAGTGAGATATGCTGGATTCTAAACGGAGAAGCTTCTCTGACGCTTTTTCACAGAGATTTTGAAACTGAAATCTCCCATGCCGTTTCCACCATAGGCAGCAATGGGCTTCCCCATAGAACTTGCAAACCTGAATTCCTACAGGCTAGATGTGAGAGGCACATTCTGCTGCTTCCTCCCTAAGAGTTAAGCTTGCTTGTGAAAGCTCAACCTCCGGGGAGTCTGTTTGGCAGAGATATAGAACACACTTTTCCAAGCCTGTTGGAAGGCATTTGCAGTGTCATTTCGCATCTAATTTCCCAAACCAAACTGCTTGCAGCTCTAACTCCCTTCTAACTACCACTTCTTCGGTTCAGTGAGATATGCTGGATTCTAAACGGAGAAGCTTCTCTGACGCATTTTCACAGAGATTTTGAAACTGAAATCTCCCATGCCGTTTCCACCATAGGCAGCAATAGGCTTCCCCATAGAACTTGCCAACCTGAATTCCTACAGGCTAGATGTGAGAGGCACATTCTGCTGCTTCCTCCCTTAGAGTTAAACTAGCTTCTGAAAGCTCAACCTCCGGGGAGTTTGTTTGGCAGAGATATAGGACACACTTTTCCAAGCCTGTTGGAAGGCCTTTGCAGTTTCATTTCGCGTCTAATTTCCCAAACCAAACTGCTTGCAGCTCTAACTCCCTTCTAACTACCACTTCTTCGGTTCAGTGAGATATGCTGGATTCTAAACGGAGAAGCTTCTCTGACGCTTTTTCACAGAGATTTTGAAACTGAAATCTCCCATGCCGTTTCCACCATAGGCAGCAATGGGCTTCCCCATAGAACTTGCCAACCTGAATTCCTACAGGCTAGATGTGAGAGGCACATACTGCTGCTTCCTCCCTTAGAGTTAAACTAGCTTTTGAAAGCTCAACCTCCGGGGAGTTTGTTTGGCAGAGATATAGAACACATTTTTCCAAGCCTGTTGGAAGGCATTTGCAGTGTCATTTCGCGTCTAATTTACCAAACCAAACTGCTTGCAGCTCTAACTCCCTTCTAACTACCACTTCTTCGGTTCAGTGAGATATGCTGGATTCTAAACGGAGAAGCTTCTCTGACGCTTTTTCACAGAGATTTTGAAACTGAAATCTCCCATGCCGTTTCCACCATAGGCAGCAATAGGCTTCCCCATAGAACTTGCCAACCTGAATTCCTACAGGCTAGATGTGAGAGGCACATTCTGCTGCTTCCTCCCTTAGAGTTAAACTAGCTTCTGAAAGCTCAACCTCCGGGGAGTTTGTTTGGCAGAGATATAGAACACACTTTTCCAAGCCTGTTGGAAGGCCTTTGCAGTTTCATTTCGCGTCTAATTTCCCAAACCAAACTGCTTGCAGCTCTAACTCCCTTCTAACTACCACTTCTTCGGTTCAGTGAGATATGCTGGATTCTAAACGGAGAAGCTTCTCTGACGCTTTTTCACAGAGATTTTGAAACTGAAATCTCCCATGCCGTTTCCACCATAGGCAGCAATGGGCTTCCCCATAGAACTTGCCAACCTGAATTCCTACAGGCTAGATGTGAGAGGCACATTCTGCTGCTTCCTCCCTTAGAGTTAAACTAGCTTCTGAAAGCTCAACCTCCGGGGAGTTTGTTTGGCAGAGATATAGGACACACTTTTCCAAGCCTGTTGGAAGGCCTTTGCAGTTTCATTTCGCGTCTAATTTCCCAAACCAAACTGCTTGCAGCTCTAACTCCCTTCTAACTACCACTTCTTCGGTTCAGTGAGATATGCTGGATTCTAAACGGAGAAGCTTCTCTGACGCTTTTTCACAGAGATTTTGAAACTGAAATCTCCCATGCCGTTTCCACCGTAGGCAGCAATGGGCTTCCCCATAGAACTTGCCAACCTGAATTCCTACAGGCGAGATGTGAGAGGCACATTCTGCTGCTTCCTCCCTTAGAGTTAAACTTGCTTCTGAAAGCTCAACCTCCGGGGAGTTTGTTTGGCAGAGATATAGAACACACTTTTCCAAGCCTGTTGGAAGGCATTTGCAGTTTCATTTCGCGTCTAATTTCCCAAACCAAACTGCTTGCAGCTCTAACTGCCTTCTAACTACCACTTCTTCGGTTCAGTGAGATATGCTGGATTCTAAACGGAGAAGCTTCTCTGACGCTTTTTCACAGAGATTTTGAAACTGAAATTTCCAAACCCGTTTCCAACGAAGGCGCCAATGGGCTTCCCCATAGAACTTGCCAACCTGAATTCCTACAGGCTAGATGTGAGAGGCACATTCTGCTGCTTCCTCCCTTAGAGTTAAACTAGCTTCTGAAAGCTCAACCTCCGGGGAGTTTGTTTGGCAGAGATATAGAACACACTTTTCCAAGCCTGTTGGAAGGCATTTGCAGTTTCATTTCGCGTCTAATTTCCCAAACCAAACTGCTTGCAGCTCTAACTCCCTTCTAACTACCACTTCTTCGGTTCAGTGAGATATGCTGGATTCTAAACGGAGAAGCTTCTCTGACGCTTTTTCACAGAGATTTTGAAACTGAAATCTCCCATGCCGTTTCCACCATAGGCAGCAATGGGCTTCCCCATAGAACTTGCCAACCTGAATTCCTACAGGCTAGATGTGAGAGGCACATTCTGCTGCTTCCTCCCTAAGAGTTAAGCTTGCTTCTGAAAGCTCAACCTCCGGGGAGTCTGTTTGGCAGAGATATAGAACACACTTTTCCAAGCCTGTTGGATGGCATTTGCAGTGTCATTTCGCATCTAATTTCCCAAACCAAACTGCTTGCAGCTCTAACTCCCTTCTAACTACCACTTCTTCGGTTCAGTGAGATATGCTGGATTCTAAACGGAGAAGCTTCTCTGACGCTTTTTCACAGAGATTTTGAAACTGAAATCTCCCATGCCGTTTCCACCATAGGCAGCAATAGGCTTCCCCATAGAACTTGCCAACCTGAATTCCTACAGGCTAGATGTGAGAGGCACATTCTGCTGCTTCCTCCCTTAGAGTTAAACTAGCTTCTGAAAGCTCAACCTCCGGGGAGTTTGTTTGGCAGAGATATAGAACACACTTTTCCAAGCCTGTTGGAAGGCCTTTGCAGTTTCATTTCGCGTCTAATTTCCCAAACCAAACTGCTTGCAGCTCTAACTCCCTTCTAACTACCACTTCTTCGGTTCAGTGAGATATGCTGGATTCTAAAGGGAGAAGCTTCTCTGACGCTTTTTCACAGAGATTTTGAAACTGAAATCTCCCATGCCGTTTCCACCATAGGCAGCAATGGGCTTCCCCATAGAACTTGCCAACCTGAATTCCTACAGGCTAGATGTGAGAGGCACATTCTGCTGCTTCCTCCCTTAGAGTTAAACTTGCTTCTGAAAGCTCAACCTCCGGGGAGTTTGTTTGGCAGAGATATAGAACACACTTTTCCAAGCCTGTTGGAAGGCCTTTGCAGTTTCATTTCGCGTCTAATTTCCCAAACCAAACTGCTTGCAGCTCTAACTGCCTTCTAACTACCACTTCTTCGGTTCAGTGAGATATGCTGGATTCTAAACGGAGAAGCTTCTCTGACGCTTTTTCACAGAGATTTTGAAACTGAAATTTCCAAACCCGTTTCCAACGAAGGCGCCAATGGGCTTCCCCATAGAACTTGCCAACCTGAATTCCTACAGGCTAGATGTGAGAGGCACATTCTGCTGCTTCCTCCCTTAGAGTTAAACTAGCTTCTGAAAGCTCAACCTCCGGGGAGTTTGTTTGGCAGAGATATAGAACACACTTTTCCAAGCCTGTTGGAAGGCCTTTGCAGTTTCATTTCGCGTCTAATTTCCCAAACCAAACTGCTTGCAGCTCTAACTCCCTTCTAACTACCACTTCTTCGGTTCAGTGAGATATGCTGGATTCTAAACGGAGAAGCTTCTCTGACGCTTTTTCACAGAGATTTTGAAACTGAAATCTCCCATGCTGTTTCCACCATAGCCAGCAATGGGCTTCCCCATAGAACTTGCCAACCTGAATTCCTACAGGCTAGATGTGAGAGGCACATTCTGCTGCTTCCTCCCTTAGAGTTAAACTAGCTTCTGAAAGCTCAACCTCCAGGGAGTCTGTTTGGCAGAGATATAGAACACACTTTTCCAAGCCTGTTGGAAGGCATTTGCAGTTTCATTTCGCGTCTAATTTCCCAAACCAAACTGCTTGCAGCTCTAACTGCCTTCTAACTACCACTTCTATGGTTCAGTGAGATATGCTGGATTCTAAACGGAGAAGCTTCTCTGACGCTTTTTCACAGAGATTTTGAAACTGAAATCTCCCATGCCGTTTCCACCATAGGCAGCAATGGGCTTCCCCATAGAACTTGCCAACCTGAATTCCTACAGGCTAGATGTGAGAGGCACATTCTGCTGCTTCCTCCCTAAGAGTTAAGCTTGCTTGTGAAAGCTCAACCTCCGGGGAGTCTGTTTGGCAGAGATATAGAACACACTTTTCCAAGCCTGTTGGAAGGCCTTTGCAGTGTCATTTCGCATCTAATTTCCCAAACCAAACTGCTTGCAGCTCTAACTCCCTTCTAACTACCACTTCTTCGGTTCAGTGAGATATGCTGGATTCTAAACGGAGAAGCTTCTCTGACGCTTTTTCACAGAGATTTTGAAACTGAAATTTCCAAACCCGTTTCCAACGAAGGCGCCAATGGGCTTCCCCATAGAACTTGCCAACCTGAATTCCTACAGGCTAGATGTGAGAGGCACATTCTGCTGCTTCCTCCCTTAGAGTTAAACTAGCTTCTGAAAGCTCAACCTCCGGGGAGTTTGTTTGGCAGAGATATAGAACACACTTTTCCAAGCCTGTTGGAAGGCATTTGCAGTTTCATTTCGCGACTAATTTCCCAAACCAAACTGCTTGCAGCTCTAACTCCCTTCTAACTACCACTTCTTCGGTTCAGTGAGATATGCTGGATTCTAAACGGAGAAGCTTCTCTGACGCTTTTTCACAGAGATTTTGAAACTGAAATCTCCCATGCCGTTTCCACCATAGGCAGCAATGGGCTTCCCCATAGAACTTGCAAACCTGAATTCCTACAGGCTAGATGTGAGAGGGACATTCTGCTGCTTCCTCCCTAAGAGTTAAGCTTGCTTCTGAAAGCTCAACCTCCGGGGAGTCTGTTTGGCAGAGATATAGAACACACTTTTCCAAGCCTGTTGGAAGGCCTTTGCAGTGTCATTTCGCATCTAATTTCCCAAACCAAACTGCTTGCAGCTCTAACTCCCTTCTAACTACCACTTCTTCGGTTCAGTGAGATATGCTGGATTCTAAACGGAGAAGCTTCTCTGACGCTTTTTCACAGAGATTTTGAAACTGAAATTTCCAAACCCGTTTCCAACGAAGGCGCCAATGGGCTTCCCCATAGAACTTGCCAACCTGAATTCCTACAGGCTAGATGAGAGAGGCACATTCTGCTGCTTCCTCCCTTAGAGTTAAACTAGCTTCTGAAAGCTCAACCTCCGGGGAGTTTGTTTGGCAGAGATATAGAACACACTTTTCCAAGCCTGTTGGAAGGCATTTGCAGTTTCATTTCGCGTCTAATTTCCCAAACCAAACTGCTTGCAGCTCTAACTGCCTTCTAACTACCACTTCTTCGGTTCAGTGAGATATGCTGGATTCTAAACGGAGAAGCTTCTCTGACGCTTTTTCACAGAGATTTTGAAACTGAAATCTCCCATGCCGTTTCCACCATAGGCAGCAATGGGCTTCCCCATAGAACTTGCAAACCTGAATTCCTACAGGCTAGATGTGAGAGGCACATTCTGCTGCTTCCTCCCTAAGAGTTAAGCTTGCTTGTGAAAGCTCAACCTCCGGGGAGTCTGTTTGGCAGAGATATAGAACACACTTTTCCAAGCCTGTTGGAAGGCCTTTGCAGTGTCATTTCGCATCTAATTTCCCAAACCAAACTGCTTGCAGCTCTAACTCCCTTCTAACTACCACTTCTTCGGTTCAGTGAGATATGCTGGATTCTAAACGGAGAAGCTTCTCTGACGCATTTTCACAGAGATTTTGAAACTGAAATCTCCCATGCCGTTTCCACCATAGGCAGCAATAGGCTTCCCCATAGAACTTGCCAACCTGAATTCCTACAGGCTAGATGTGAGAGGCACATTCTGCTGCTTCCTCCCTTAGAGTTAAACTAGCTTCTGAAAGCTCAACCTCCGGGGAGTTTGTTTGGCAGAGATATAGGACACACTTTTCCAAGCCTGTTGGAAGGCCTTTGCAGTTTCATTTCGCGTCTAATTTCCCAAACCAAACTGCTTGCAGCTCTAACTCCCTTCTAACTACCACTTCTTCGGTTCAGTGAGATATGCTGGATTCTAAACGGAGAAGCTTCTCTGACGCTTTTTCACAGAGATTTTGAAACTGAAATCTCCCATGCCGTTTCCACCATAGGCAGCAATGGGCTTCCCCATAGAACTTGCCAACCTGAATTCCTACAGGCGAGATGTGAGAGGCACATTCTGCTGCTTCCTCCCTTAGAGTTAAACTTGCTTCTGAAAGCTCAACCTCCGGGGAGTTTGTTTGGCAGAGATATAGAACACACTTTTCCAAGCCTGTTGGAAGGCATTTGCAGTTTCATTTCGCGTCTAATTTCCCAAACCAAACTGCTTGCAGCTCTAACTCCCTTCTAACTACCACTTCTTCGGTTCAGTGAGATATGCTGGATTCTAAACGGAGAAGCTTCTCTGACGCTTTTTCACAGAGATTTTGAAACTGAAATTTCCAAACCCGTTTCCAACGAATGCGCCAATGGGCTTCCCCATAGAACTTGCCAACCTGAATTCCTACAGGCTAGATGTGAGAGGCACATTCTGCTGCTTCCTCCCTTAGAGTTAAACTAGCTTCTGAAAGCTCAACCTCCGGGGAGTTTGTTTGGCAGAGATATAGAACACACTTTTCCAAGCCTGTTGGAAGGCATTTGCAGTTTCATTTCGCGTCTAATTTCCCAAACCAAACTGCTTGCAGCTCTAACTCCCTTCTAACTACCACTTCTACGGTTCAGTGAGATATGCTGGATTCTAAACGGAGAAGCTTCTCTGACGCTTTTTCACAGAGATTTTGAAACTGAAATCTCCCATGCCGTTTCCACCATAGGCAGCAATGGGCTTCCCCATAGAACTTGCCAACCTGAATTCCTACAGGCTAGATGTGAGAGGCACATTCTGCTGCTTCCTCCCTAAGAGTTAAGCTTGCTTCTGAAAGCTCAACCTCCGGGAGTCTGTTTGGCAGAGATATAGAACACACTTTTCCAAGCCTGTTGGAAGGCATTTGCAGTGTCATTTCGCATCTAATTTCCCAAACCAAACTGCTTGCAGCTCTAACTCCCTTCTAACTACCACTTCTTCGGTTCAGTGAGATATGCTGGATTCTAAACGGAGAAGCTTCTCTGACGCTTTTTCACAGAGATTTTGAAACTGAAATCTCCCATGCCGTTTCCACCATAGGCAGCAATAGGCTTCCCCATAGAACTTGCCAACCTGAATTCCTACAGGCTAGATGTGAGAGGCACATTCTGCTGCTTCCTCCCTTAGAGTTAAACTAGCTTCTGAAAGCTCAACCTCCGGGGAGTTTGTTTGGCAGAGATATAGAACACACTTTTCCAAGCCTGTTGGAAGGCCTTTGCAGTTTCATTTCGCGTCTAATTTCCCAAACCAAACTGCTTGCAGCTCTAACTCCCTTCTAACTACCACTTCTTCGGTTCAGTGAGATATGCTGGATTCTAAACGGAGAAGCTTCTCTGACGCTTTTTCACAGAGATTTTGAAACTGAAATCTCCCATGCCGTTTCCACCATAGGCAGCAATGGGCTTCCCCATAGAACTTGCCAACCTGAATTCCTACAGGCTAGATGTGAGAGGCACATTCTGCTGCTTCCTCCCTTAGAGTTAAACTAGCTTCTGAAAGCTCAACCTCCGGGGAGTTTGTTTGGCAGAGATATAGGACACACTTTTCCAAGCCTGTTGGAAGGCCTTTGCAGTTTCATTTCGCGTCTAATTTCCCAAACCAAACTGCTTGCAGCTCTAACTCCCTTCTAACTACCACTTCTTCGGTTCAGTGAGATATGCTGGATTCTAAACGGAGAAGCTTCTCTGACGCTTTTTCACAGAGATTTTGAAACTGAAATCTCCCATGCCGTTTCCACCGTAGGCAGCAATGGGCTTCCCCATAGAACTTGCCAACCTGAATTCCTACAGGCGAGATGTGAGAGGCACATTCTGCTGCTTCCTCCCTTAGAGTTAAACTTGCTTCTGAAAGCTCAACCTCCGGGGAGTTTGTTTGGCAGAGATATAGAACACACTTTTCCAAGCCTGTTGGAAGGCATTTGCAGTTTCATTTCGCGTCTAATTTCCCAAACCAAACTGCTTGCAGCTCTAACTCCCTTCTAACTACCACTTCTTCGGTTCAGTGAGATATGCTGGATTCTAAACGGAGAAGCTTCTCTGACGCTTTTTCACAGAGATTTTGAAACTGAAATTTCCAAACCCGTTTCCAACGAAGGCGCCAATGGGCTTCCCCATAGAACTTGCCAACCTGAATTCCTACAGGCTAGATGTGAGAGGCACATTCTGCTGCTTCCTCCCTTAGAGTTAAACTAGCTTCTGAAAGCTCAACCTCCGGGGAGTTTGTTTGGCAGAGATATAGAACACACTTTTCCAAGCCTGTTGGAAGGCATTTGCAGTTTCATTTCGCGTCTAATTTCCCAAACCAAACTGCTTGCAGCTCTAACTCCCTTCTAACTACCACTTCTTCGGTTCAGTGAGATATGCTGGATTCTAAACGGAGAAGCTTCTCTGACGCTTTTTCACAGAGATTTTGAAACTGAAATCTCCCATGCCGTTTCCACCATAGGCAGCAATGGGCTTCCCCATAGAACTTGCCAACCTGAATTCCTACAGGCTAGATGTGAGAGGCACATTCTGCTGCTTCCTCCCTAAGAGTTAAGCTTGCTTCTGAAAGCTCAACCTCCGGGGAGTCTGTTTGGCAGAGATATAGAACACACTTTTCCAAGCCTGTTGGATGGCATTTGCAGTGTCATTTCGCATCTAATTTCCCAAACCAAACTGCTTGCAGCTCTAACTCCCTTCTAACTACCACTTCTTCGGTTCAGTGAGATATGCTGGATTCTAAACGGAGAAGCTTCTCTGACGCTTTTTCACAGAGATTTTGAAACTGAAATCTCCCATGCCGTTTCCACCATAGGCAGCAATAGGCTTCCCCATAGAACTTGCCAACCTGAATTCCTACAGGCTAGATGTGAGAGGCACATTCTGCTGCTTCCTCCCTTAGAGTTAAACTAGCTTCTGAAAGCTCAACCTCCGGGGAGTCTGTTTGGCAGAGATATAGAACACACTTTTCCAAGCCTGTTGGAAGGCCTTTGCAGTGTCATTTCGCATCTAATTTCCCAAACCAAACTGCTTGCAGCTCTAACTCCCTTCTAACTACCACTTCTTCGGTTCAGTGAGATATGCTGGATTCTAAACGGAGAAGCTTCTCTGACGCTTTTTCACAGAGATTTTGAAACTGAAATCTCCCATGCTGTTTCCACCATAGCCAGCAATGGGCTTCCCCATAGAACTTGCCAACCTGAATTCCTACAGGCTAGATGTGAGAGGCACATTCTGCTGCTTCCTCCCTTAGAGTTAAACTAGCTTCTGAAAGCTCAACCTCCAGGGAGTCTGTTTGGCAGAGATATAGAACACACTTTTCCAAGCCTGTTGGAAGGCATTTGCAGTTTCATTTCGCGTCTAATTTCCCAAACCAAACTGCTTGCAGCTCTAACTGCCTTCTAACTACCACTTCTATGGTTCAGTGAGATATGCTGGATTCTAAACGGAGAAGCTTCTCTGACGCTTTTTCACAGAGATTTTGAAACTGAAATCTCCCATGCCGTTTCCACCATAGGCAGCAATGGGCTTCCCCATAGAACTTGCCAACCTGAATTCCTACAGGCTAGATGTGAGAGGCACATTATGCTGCTTCCTCCCTAAGAGTTAAGCTTGCTTGTGAAAGCTCAACCTCCGGGGCGTCTGTTTGGCAGAGATATAGAACACACTTTTCCAAGCCTGTTGGAAGTCCTTTGCAGTGTCATTTCGCATCTAATTTCCCAAACCAAACTGCTTGCAGCTCTAACTCCCTTCTAACTACCACTTCTTCGGTTCAGTGAGATATGCTGGATTCTAAACGGAGAAGCTTCTCTGAGGCTTTTTCACAGAGATTTTGAAACTGAAATTTCCAAACCCGTTTCCAACGAAGGCGCCAATGGGCTTCCCCATAGAACTTGCCAGCCTGAATTCCTACAGGCTAGATGTGAGAGGCACATTCTGCTGCTTCCTCCCTTAGAGTTAAACTAGCTTCTGAAAGCTCAACCTCCGGGGAGTTTGTTTGGCAGAGATATAGAACACACTTTTCCAAGCCTGTTGGAAGGCATTTGCAGTTTCATTTCGCGACTAATTTCCCAAACCAAACTGCTTGCAGCTCTAACTCCCTTCTAACTACCACTTCTTCGGTTCAGTGAGATATGCTGGATTCTAAACGGAGAAGCTTCTCTGACGCTTTTTCACAGAGATTTTGAAACTGAAATCTCCCATGCCGTTTCCACCATAGGCAGCAATGGGCTTCCCCATAGAACTTGCCAACCTGAATTCCTACAGGCTAGATGTGAGAGGCACATTCTGCTGCTTCCTCCCTAAGAGTTAAGCTTGCTTCTGAAAGCTCAACCTCCGGGGAGTCTGTTTGGCAGAGATATAGAACACACTTTTCCAAGCCTGTTGGAAGGCCTTTGCAGTGTCATTTCGCATCTAATTTCCCAAACCAAACTGCTTGCAGCTCTAACTCCCTTCTAACTACCACTTCTTCGGTTCAGTGAGATATGCTGGATTCTAAACGGAGAAGCTTCTCTGACGCTTTTTCACAGAGATTTTGAAACTGAAATTTCCAAACCCGTTTCCAACGAAGGCGCCAATGGGCTTCCCCATAGAACTTGCCAACCTGAATTCCTACAGGCTAGATGTGAGAGGCACATTCTGCTGCTTCCTCCCTTAGAGTTAAACTAGCTTCTGAAAGCTCAACCTCCAGGGAGTTTGTTTGGCAGAGATATAGAACACACTTTTCCAAGCCTGTTGGAAGGCATTTGCAGTTTCATTTCGCGTCTAATTTCCCAAACCAAACTGCTTGCAGCTCTAACTGCCTTCTAACTACCACTTCTTCGGTTCAGTGAGATATGCTGGATTCTAAACGGAGAAGCTTCTCTGACGCTTTTTCACAGAGATTTTGAAACTGAAATCTCCCATGCCGTTTCCACCATAGCCAGCAATGGGCTTCCCCATAGAACTTGCCAACCTGAATTCCTACAGGCTAGATGTGAGAGGCACATTCTGCTGCTTCCTCCCTTAGAGTTAAACTAGCTTCTGAAAGCTCAACCTCCAGGGAGTCTGTTTGGCAGAGATATAGAATACACTTTTCCAAGCCTGTTGGAAGGCATTTGCAGTTTCATTTCGCGTCTAATTTCCCAAACCAAACTGCTTGCAGCTCTAACTGCCTTCTAACTACCACTTCTATGGTTCAGTGAGATATGCTGGATTCTAAACGGAGAAGCTTCTCTGACGCTTTTTCACAGAGATTTTGAAACTGAAATCTCCCATGCCGTTTCCACCATAGGCAGCAATGGGCTTCCCCATAGAACTTGCCAACCTGAATTCCTACAGGCTAGATGTGAGAGGCACATTCTGCTGCTTCCTCCCTAAGAGTTAAGCTTGCTTGTGAAAGCTCAACCTCCGGGGAGTCTGTTTGGCAGAGATATAGAACACACTTTTCCAAGCCTGTTGGAAGTCCTTTGCAGTGTCATTTCGCATCTAATTTCCCAAACCAAACTGCTTGCAGCTCTAACTCCCTTCTAACTACCACTTCTTCGGTTCAGTGAGATATGCTGGATTCTAAACGGAGAAGCTTCTCTGACGCTTTTTCACAGAGATTTTGAAACTGAAATCTCCCATGCCGTTTCCACCATAGGCAGCAATGGGCTTCCCCATAGAACTTGCCAACCTGAATTCCTACAGGCTAGATGTGAGAGGCACATTCTGCTGCTTCCTCCCTTAGAGTTAAACTTGCTTCTGAAAGCTCAACCTCCGGAGAGTTTGTTTGGCAGAGATATAGAACACACTTTTCCAAGCCTGTTGGAAGGCATTTGCAGTTTCATTTCGCGTCTAATTTCCCAAACCAAACTGCTTGCAGCTCTAACTGCCTTCTAACTACCACTTCTTCGGTTCAGTGAGATATGCTGGATTCTAAACGGAGAAGCTTCTCTGACGCTTTTTCACAGAGATTTTGAAACTGAAATCTCCCATGCCGTTTCCACCATAGGCAGCAATGGGCTTCCCCATAGAACTTGCCAACCTGAATTCCTACAGGCTAGATGTGAGAGGCACATTCTGCTGCTTCCTCCCTAAGAGTTAAGCTTGCTTCTGAAAGCTCAACCTCCGGGGAGTCTGTTTGGCAGAGATATAGAACACACTTTTCCAAGCCTGTTGGAAGGCCTTTGCAGTGTCATTTCGCATCTAATTTCCCAAACCAAACTGCTTGCAGCTCTAACTCCCTTCTAACTACCACTTCTTCGGTTCAGTGAGATATGCTGGATTCTAAACGGAGAAGCTTCTCTGAGGCTTTTTCACAGAGATTTTGAAACTGAAATTTCCAAACCCGTTTCCAACGAAGGCGCCAATGGGCTTCCCCATAGAACTTGCCAGCCTGAATTCCTACAGGCTAGATGTGAGAGGCACATTCTGCTGCTTCCTCCCTTAGAGTTAAACTAGCTTCTGAAAGCTCAACCTCCGGGGAGTTTGTTTGGCAGAGATATAGAACACACTTTTCCAAGCCTGTTGGAAGGCATTTGCAGTTTCATTTCGCGACTAATTTCCCAAACCAAACTGCTTGCAGCTCTAACTCCCTTCTAACTACCACTTCTTCGGTTCAGTGAGATATGCTGGATTCTAAACGGAGAAGCTTCTCTGACGCTTTTTCACAGAGATTTTGAAACTGAAATCTCCCATGCCGTTTCCACCATAGGCAGCAATGGGCTTCCCCATAGAACTTGCAAACCTGAATTCCTACAGGCTAGATGTGAGAGGGACATTCTGCTGCTTCCTCCCTAAGAGTTAAGCTTGCTTCTGAAAGCTCAACCTCCGGGGAGTCTGTTTGGCAGAGATATAGAACACACTTTTCCAAGCCTGTTGGAAGGCCTTTGCAGTGTCATTTCGCATCTAATTTCCCAAACCAAACTGCTTGCAGCTCTAACTCCCTTCTAACTACCACTTCTTCGGTTCAGTGAGATATGCTGGATTCTAAACGGAGAAGCTTCTCTGACGCTTTTTCACAGAGATTTTGAAACTGAAATTTCCAAACCCGTTTCCAACGAAGGCGCCAATGGGCTTCCCCATAGAACTTGCCAACCTGAATTCCTACAGGCTAGATGTGAGAGGCACATTCTGCTGCTTCCTCCCTTAGAGTTAAACTAGCTTCTGAAAGCTCAACCTCCGGGGAGTTTGTTTGGCAGAGATATAGAACACACTTTTCCAAGCCTGTTGGAAGGCATTTGCAGTTTCATTTCGCGTCTAATTTCCCAAACCAAACTGCTTGCAGCTCTAACTCCCTTCTAACTACCACTTCTTCGGTTCAGTGAGATATGCTGGATTCTAAACGGAGAAGCTTCTCTGACGCTTTTTCACAGAGATTTTGAAACTGAAATCTCCCATGCCGTTTCCACCATAGGCAGCAATGGGCTTCCCCATAGAACTTGCCAACCTGAATTCCTACAGGCTAGATGTGAGAGGCACATTCTGCTGCTTCCTCCCTAAGAGTTAAGCTTGCTTCTGAAAGCTCAACCTCCGGGGAGTCTGTTTGGCAGAGATATAGAACACACTTTTCCAAGCCTGTTGGATGGCATTTGCAGTGTCATTTCGCATCTAATTTCCCAAACCAAACTGCTTGCAGCTCTAACTCCCTTCTAACTACCACTTCTTCGGTTCAGTGAGATATGCTGGATTCTAAACGGAGAAGCTTCTCTGACGCTTTTTCACAGAGATTTTGAAACTGAAATCTCCCATGCCGTTTCCACCATAGGCAGCAATAGGCTTCCCCATAGAACTTGCCAACCTGAATTCCTACAGGCTAGATGTGAGAGGCACATTCTGCTGCTTCCTCCCTTAGAGTTAAACTAGCTTCTGAAAGCTCAACCTCCGGGGAGTTTGTTTGGCAGAGATATAGAACACACTTTTCCAAGCCTGTTGGAAGGCCTTTGCAGTTTCATTTCGCGTCTAATTTCCCAAACCAAACTGCTTGCAGCTCTAACTCCCTTCTAACTACCACTTCTTCGGTTCAGTGAGATATGCTGGATTCTAAAGGGAGAAGCTTCTCTGACGCTTTTTCACAGAGATTTTGAAACTGAAATCTCCCATGCCGTTTCCACCATAGGCAGCAATGGGCTTCCCCATAGAACTTGCCAACCTGAATTCCTACAGGCTAGATGTGAGAGGCACATTCTGCTGCTTCCACCCTTAGAGTTAAACTTGCTTCTGAAAGCTCAACCTCCGGGGAGTTTGTTTGGCAGAGATATAGAACACACTTTTCCAAGCCTGTTGGAAGGCCTTTGCAGTTTCATTTCGCGTCTAATTTCCCAAACCAAACTGCTTGCAGGTCTAACTCCCTTCTAACTACCACTTCTTCGGTTCAGTGAGATATGCTGGATTCTAAACGGAGAAGCTTCTCTGACGCTTTTTCACAGAGATTTTGAAACTGAAATTTCCAAACCCGTTTCCAACGAAGGCGCCAATGGGCTTCCCCATAGAACTTGCCAACCTGAATTCCTACAGGCTAGATGTGAGAGGCACATTCTGCTGCTTCCTCCCTTAGAGTTAAACTAGCTTCTGAAAGCTCAACCTCCAGGGAGTTTGTATGGCAGAGATATAGAACACACTTTTCCAAGCCTGTTGGAAGGCATTTGCAGTTTCATTTCGCGTCTAATTTCCCAAACCAAACTGCTTGCAGCTCTAACTGCCTTCTAACTACCACTTCTTCGGTTCAGTGAGATATGCTGGATTCTAAACGGAGAAGCTTCTCTGACGCTTTTTCACAGAGATTTTGAAACTGAAATCTCCCATGCTGTTTCCACCATAGCCAGCAATGGGCTTCCCCATAGAACTTGCCAACCTGAATTCCTACAGGCTAGATGTGAGAGGCACATTCTGCTGCTTCCTCCCTTAGAGTTAAACTAGCTTCTGAAAGCTCAACCTCCAGGGAGTCTGTTTGGCAGAGATATAGAACACACTTTTCCAAGCCTGTTGGAAGGCATTTGCAGTTTCATTTCGCGTCTAATTTCCCAAACCAAACTGCTTGCAGCTCTAACTGCCTTCTAACTACCACTTCTATGGTTCAGTGAGATATGCTGGATTCTAAACGGAGAAGCTTCTCTGACGCTTTTTCACAGAGATTTTGAAACTGAAATCTCCCATGCCGTTTCCACCATAGGCAGCAATGGGCTTCCCCATAGAACTTGCCAACCTGAATTCCTACAGGCTAGATGTGAGAGGCACATTCTGCTGCTTCCTCCCTAAGAGTTAAGCTTGCTTGTGAAAGCTCAACCTCCGGGGAGTCTGTTTGGCAGAGATATAGAACACACTTTTCCAAGCCTGTTGGAAGTCCTTTGCAGTGTCATTTCGCATCTAATTTCCCAAACCAAACTGCTTGCAGCTCTAACTCCCTTCTAACTACCACTTCTTCGGTTCAGTGAGATATGCTGGATTCTAAACGGAGAAGCTTCTCTGACGCTTTTTCACAGAGATTTTGAAACTGAAATCTCCCATGCCGTTTCCACCATAGGCAGCAATGGGCTTCCCCATAGAACTTGCCAACCTGAATTCCTACAGGCTAGATGTGAGAGGCACATTCTGCTGCTTCCTCCCTTAGAGTTAAACTTGCTTCTGAAAGCTCAACCTCCGGGGAGTTTGTTTGGCAGAGATATAGAACACACTTTTCCAAGCCTGTTGGAAGGCATTTGCAGTTTCATTTCGCGTCTAATTTCCCAAACCAAACTGCTTGCAGCTCTAACTGCCTTCTAACTACCACTTCTTCGGTTCAGTGAGATATGCTGGATTCTAAACGGAGAAGCTTCTCTGACGCTTTTTCACAGAGATTTTGAAACTGAAATCTCCCATGCCGTTTCCACCATAGGCAGCAATGGGCTTCCCCATAGAACTTGCCAACCTGAATTCCTACAGGCTAGATGTGAGAGGCACATTCTGCTGCTTCCTCCCTAAGAGTTAAGCTTGCTTCTGAAAGCTCAACCTCCGGGGAGTCTGTTTGGCAGAGATATAGAACACACTTTTCCAAGCCTGTTGGAAGGCCTTTGCAGTGTCATTTCGCATCTAATTTCCCAAACCAAACTGCTTGCAGCTCTAACTCCCTTCTAACTACCACTTCTTCGGTTCAGTGAGATATGCTGGATTCTAAACGGAGAAGCTTCTCTGACGCTTTTTCACAGAGATTTTGAAACTGAAATCTCCCATGCCGTTTCCACCATAGGCAGCAATAGGCTTCCCCATAGAACTTGCCAACCTGAATTCCTACAGGCTAGATGTGAGAGGCACATTCTGCTGCTTCCTCCCTTAGAGTTAAACTAGCTTCTGAAAGCTCAACCTCCGGGGAGTTTGTTTGGCAGAGATATAGAACACACTTTTCCAAGCCTGTTGGAAGGCCTTTGCAGTTTCATTTCGCGTCTAATTTCCCAAACCAAACTGCTTGCAGCTCTAACTCCCTTCTAACTACCACTTCTTCGGTTCAGTGAGATATGCTGGATTCTAAAGGGAGAAGCTTCTCTGACGCTTTTTCACAGAGATTTTGAAACTGAAATCTCCCATGCCGTTTCCACCATAGGCAGCAATGGGCTTCCCCATAGAACTTGCCAACCTGAATTCCTACAGGCTAGATGTGAGAGGCACATTCTGCTGCTTCCACCCTTAGAGTTAAACTTGCTTCTGAAAGCTCAACCTCCGGGGAGTTTGTTTGGCAGAGATATAGAACACACTTTTCCAAGCCTGTTGGAAGGCCTTTGCAGTTTCATTTCGCGTCTAATTTCCCAAACCAAACTGCTTGCAGGTCTAACTCCCTTCTAACTACCACTTCTTCGGTTCAGTGAGATATGCTGGATTCTAAACGGAGAAGCTTCTCTGACGCTTTTTCACAGAGATTTTGAAACTGAAATTTCCAAACCCGTTTCCAACGAAGGCGCCAATGGGCTTCCCCATAGAACTTGCCAACCTGAATTCCTACAGGCTAGATGTGAGAGGCACATTCTGCTGCTTCCTCCCTTAGAGTTAAACTAGCTTCTGAAAGCTCAACCTCCAGGGAGTTTGTATGGCAGAGATATAGAACACACTTTTCCAAGCCTGTTGGAAGGCATTTGCAGTTTCATTTCGCGTCTAATTTCCCAAACCAAACTGCTTGCAGCTCTAACTGCCTTCTAACTACCACTTCTTCGGTTCAGTGAGATATGCTGGATTCTAAACGGAGAAGCTTCTCTGACGCTTTTTCACAGAGATTTTGAAACTGAAATCTCCCATGCTGTTTCCACCATAGCCAGCAATGGGCTTCCCCATAGAACTTGCCAACCTGAATTCCTACAGGCTAGATGTGAGAGGCACATTCTGCTGCTTCCTCCCTTAGAGTTAAACTAGCTTCTGAAAGCTCAACCTCCAGGGAGTCTGTTTGGCAGAGATATAGAACACACTTTTCCAAGCCTGTTGGAAGGCATTTGCAGTTTCATTTCGCGTCTAATTTCCCAAACCAAACTGCTTGCAGCTCTAACTGCCTTCTAACTACCACTTCTATGGTTCAGTGAGATATGCTGGATTCTAAACGGAGAAGCTTCTCTGACGCTTTTTCACAGAGATTTTGAAACTGAAATCTCCCATGCCGTTTCCACCATAGGCAGCAATGGGCTTCCCCATAGAACTTGCCAACCTGAATTCCTACAGGCTAGATGTGAGAGGCACATTCTGCTGCTTCCTCCCTAAGAGTTAAGCTTGCTTGTGAAAGCTCAACCTCCGGGGAGTCTGTTTGGCAGAGATATAGAACACACTTTTCCAAGCCTGTTGGAAGTCCTTTGCAGTGTCATTTCGCATCTAATTTCCCAAACCAAACTGCTTGCAGCTCTAACTCCCTTCTAACTACCACTTCTTCGGTTCAGTGAGATATGCTGGATTCTAAACGGAGAAGCTTCTCTGACGCTTTTTCACAGAGATTTTGAAACTGAAATCTCCCATGCCGTTTCCACCATAGGCAGCAATGGGCTTCCCCATAGAACTTGCCAACCTGAATTCCTACAGGCTAGATGTGAGAGGCACATTCTGCTGCTTCCTCCCTTAGAGTTAAACTTGCTTCTGAAAGCTCAACCTCCGGGGAGTTTGTTTGGCAGAGATATAGAACACACTTTTCCAAGCCTGTTGGAAGGCATTTGCAGTTTCATTTCGCGTCTAATTTCCCAAACCAAACTGCTTGCAGCTCTAACTGCCTTCTAACTACCACTTCTTCGGTTCAGTGAGATATGCTGGATTCTAAACGGAGAAGCTTCTCTGACGCTTTTTCACAGAGATTTTGAAACTGAAATCTCCCATGCCGTTTCCACCATAGGCAGCAATGGGCTTCCCCATAGAACTTGCCAACCTGAATTCCTACAGGCTAGATGTGAGAGGCACATTCTGCTGCTTCCTCCCTAAGAGTTAAGCTTGCTTCTGAAAGCTCAACCTCCGGGGAGTCTGTTTGGCAGAGATATAGAACACACTTTTCCAAGCCTGTTGGAAGGCCTTTGCAGTGTCATTTCGCATCTAATTTCCCAAACCAAACTGCTTGCAGCTCTAACTCCCTTCTAACTACCACTTCTTCGGTTCAGTGAGATATGCTGGATTCTAAACGGAGAAGCTTCTCTGAGGCTTTTTCACAGAGATTTTGAAACTGAAATTTCCAAACCCGTTTCCAACGAAGGCGCCAATGGGCTTCCCCATAGAACTTGCCAACCTGAATTCCTACAGGCTAGATGTGAGAGGCACATTCTGCTGCTTCCTCCCTTAGAGTTAAACTAGCTTCTGAAAGCTCAACCTCCGGGGAGTTTGTTTGGCAGAGATATAGAACACACTTTTCCAAGCCTGTTGGAAGGCATTTGCAGTTTCATTTCGCGACTAATTTCCCAAACCAAACTGCTTGCAGCTCTAACTCCCTTCTAACTACCACTTCTTCGGTTCAGTGAGATATGCTGGATTATAAACGGACAAGCTTCTCTGACGCTTTTTCACAGAGATTTTGAAACTGAAATCTCCCATGCCGTTTCCACCATAGGCAGCAATGGGCTTCCCCATAGAACTTGCAAACCTGAATTCCTACAGGCTAGATGTGAGAGGGACATTCTGCTGCTTCCTCCCTAAGAGTTAAGCTTGCTTCTGAAAGCTCAACCTCCGGGGAGTCTGTTTGGCAGAGATATAGAACACACTTTTCCAAGCCTGTTGGAAGGCCTTTGCAGTGTCATTTCGCATCTAATTTCCCAAACCAAACTGCTTGCAGCTCTAACTCCCTTCTAACTACCACTTCTTCGGTTCAGTGAGATATGCTGGATTCTAAACGGAGAAGCTTCTCTGACGCTTTTTCACAGAGATTTTGAAACTGAAATTTCCAAACCCGTTTCCAACGAAGGCGCCAATGGGCTTCCCCATAGAACTTGCCAACCTGAATTCCTACAGGCTAGATGAGAGAGGCACATTCTGCTGCTTCCTCCCTTAGAGTTAAACTAGCTTCTGAAAGCTCAACCTCCGGGGAGTTTGTTTGGCAGAGATATAGAACACACTTTTCCAAGCCTGTTGGAAGGCATTTGCAGTTTCATTTCGCGTCTAATTTCCCAAACCAAACTGCTTGCAGCTCTAACTGCCTTCTAACTACCACTTCTTCGGTTCAGTGAGATATGCTGGATTCTAAACGGAGAAGCTTCTCTGACGCTTTTTCACAGAGATTTTGAAACTGAAATCTCCCATGCCGTTTCCACCATAGGCAGCAATGGGCTTCCCCATAGAACTTGCAAACCTGAATTCCTACAGGCTAGATGTGAGAGGCACATTCTGCTGCTTCCTCCCTAAGAGTTAAGCTTGCTTGTGAAAGCTCAACCTCCGGGGAGTCTGTTTGGCAGAGATATAGAACACACTTTTCCAAGCCTGTTGGAAGGCCTTTGCAGTGTCATTTCGCATCTAATTTCCCAAACCAAACTGCTTGCAGCTCTAACTCCCTTCTAACTACCACTTCTTCGGTTCAGTGAGATATGCTGGATTCTAAACGGAGAAGCTTCTCTGACGCTTTTTCACAGAGATTTTGAAACTGAAATCTCCCATGCCGTTTCCACCATAGGCAGCAATAGGCTTCCCCATAGAACTTGCCAACCTGAATTCCTACAGGCTAGATGTGAGAGGCACATTCTGCTGCTTCCTCCCTTAGAGTTAAACTAGCTTCTGAAAGCTCAACCTCCTGGGAGTTTGTTTGGCAGAGATATAGGACACACTTTTCCAAGCCTGTTGGAAGGCCTTTGCAGTTTCATTTCGCGTCTAATTTCCCAAACCAAACTGCTTGCAGCTCTAACTCCCTTCTAACTACCACTTCTTCGGTTCAGTGAGATATGCTGGATTCTAAACGGAGAAGCTTCTCTGACGCTTTTTCACAGAGATTTTGAAACTGAAATCTCCCATGCCGTTTCCACCATAGGCAGCAATGGGCTTCCCCATAGAACTTGCCAACCTGAATTCCTACAGGCTAGATGTGAGAGGCACATTCTGCTGCTTCCTCCCTTAGAGTTAAACTAGCTTTTGAAAGCTCAACCTCCGGGGAGTTTGTTTGGCAGAGATATAGAACACATTTTTCCAAGCCTGTTGGAAGGCATTTGCAGTGTCATTTCGCGTCTAATTTACCAAACCAAACTGCTTGCAGCTCTAACTCCCTTCTAACTACCACTTCTTCGGTTCAGTGAGATATGCTGGATTCTAAACGGAGAAGCTTCTCTGACGCTTTTTCACAGAGATTTTGAAACTGAAATCTCCCATGCCGTTTCCACCATAGGCAGCAATGGGCTTCCCCATAGAACTTGCCAACCTGAATTCCTACAGGCTAGATGTGAGAGGCACATTCTGCTGCTTCCTCCCTAAGAGTTAAGCTTGCTTGTGAAAGCTCAACCTCCGGGGAGTCTGTTTGGCAGAGATATAGAACACACTTTTCCAAGCCTGTTGGAAGTCCTTTGCAGTGTCATTTCGCATCTAATTTCGCAAACCAAACTGCTTGCAGCTCTAACTCCCTTCTAACTACCACTTCTTCGGTTCAGTGAGATATGCTGGATTCTAAACGGAGAAGCTTCTCTGACGCTTTTTCACAGAGATTTTGAAACTGAAATCTCCCATGCCGTTTCCACCATAGGCAGCAATGGGCTTCCCCATAGAACTTGCCAACCTGAATTCCTACAGGCTAGATGTGAGAGGCACATTCTGCTGCTTCCTCCCTTAGAGTTAAACTTGCTTCTGAAAGCTCAACCTCCGGGGAGTTTGTTTGGCAGAGATATAGAACACACTTTTCCAAGCCTGTTGGAAGGCATTTGCAGTTTCATTTCGCGTCTAATTTCCCAAACCAAACTGCTTGCAGCTCTAACTGCCTTCTAACTACCACTTCTTCGGTTCAGTGAGATATGCTGGATTCTAAACGGAGAAGCTTCTCTGACGCTTTTTCACAGAGATTTTGAAACTGAAATCTCCCATGCCGTTTCCACCATAGGCAGCAATGGGCTTCCCCATAGAACTTGCCAACCTGAATTCCTACAGGCTAGATGTGAGAGGCACATTCTGCTGCTTCCTCCCTAAGAGTTAAGCTTGCTTCTGAAAGCTCAACCTCCGGGGAGTCTGTTTGGCAGAGATATAGAACACACTTTTCCAAGCCTGTTGGAAGGCCTTTGCAGTGTCATTTCGCATCTAATTTCCCAAACCAAACTGCTTGCAGCTCTAACTCCCTTCTAACTACCACTTCTTCGGTTCAGTGAGATATGCTGGATTCTAAACGGAGAAGCTTCTCTGAGGCTTTTTCACAGAGATTTTGAAACTGAAATTTCCAAACCCGTTTCCAACGAAGGCGCCAATGGGCTTCCCCATAGAACTTGCCAACCTGAATTCCTACAGGCTAGATGTGAGAGGCACATTCTGCTGCTTCCTCCCTTAGAGTTAAACTAGCTTCTGAAAGCTCAACCTCCGGGGAGTTTGTTTGGCAGAGATATAGAACACACTTTTCCAAGCCTGTTGGAAGGCATTTGCAGTTTCATTTCGCGACTAATTTCCCAAACCAAACTGCTTGCAGCTCTAACTCCCTTCTAACTACCACTTCTTCGGTTCAGTGAGATATGCTGGATTCTAAACGGACAAGCTTCTCTGACGCTTTTTCACAGAGATTTTGAAACTGAAATCTCCCATGCCGTTTCCACCATAGGCAGCAATGGGCTTCCCCATAGAACTTGCAAACCTGAATTCCTACAGGCTAGATGTGAGAGGGACATTCTGCTGCTTCCTCCCTAAGAGTTAAGCTTGCTTCTGAAAGCTCAACCTCCGGGGAGTCTGTTTGGCAGAGATATAGAACACACTTTTCCAAGCCTGTTGGAAGGCCTTTGCAGTGTCATTTCGCATCTAATTTCCCAAACCAAACTGCTTGCAGCTCTAACTCCCTTCTAACTACCACTTCTTCGGTTCAGTGAGATATGCTGGATTCTAAACGGAGAAGCTTCTCTGACGCTTTTTCACAGAGATTTTGAAACTGAAATTTCCAAACCCGTTTCCAACGAAGGCGCCAATGGGCTTCCCCATAGAACTTGCCAACCTGAATTCCTACAGGCTAGATGAGAGAGGCACATTCTGCTGCTTCCTCCCTTAGAGTTAAACTAGCTTCTGAAAGCTCAACCTCCGGGGAGTTTGTTTGGCAGAGATATAGAACACACTTTTCCAAGCCTGTTGGAAGGCATTTGCAGTTTCATTTCGCGTCTAATTTCCCAAACCAAACTGCTTGCAGCTCTAACTGCCTTCTAACTACCACTTCTTCGGTTCAGTGAGATATGCTGGATTCTAAACGGAGAAGCTTCTCTGACGCTTTTTCACAGAGATTTTGAAACTGAAATCTCCCATGCCGTTTCCACCATAGGCAGCAATGGGCTTCCCCATAGAACTTGCAAACCTGAATTCCTACAGGCTAGATGTGAGAGGCACATTCTGCTGCTTCCTCCCTAAGAGTTAAGCTTGCTTGTGAAAGCTCAACCTCCGGGGAGTCTGTTTGGCAGAGATATAGAACACACTTTTCCAAGCCTGTTGGAAGGCCTTTGCAGTGTCATTTCGCATCTAATTTCCCAAACCAAACTGCTTGCAGCTCTAACTCCCTTCTAACTACCACTTCTTCGGTTCAGTGAGATATGCTGGATTCTAAACGGAGAAGCTTCTCTGACGCTTTTTCACAGAGATTTTGAAACTGAAATCTCCCATGCCGTTTCCACCATAGGCAGCAATAGGCTTCCCCATAGAACTTGCCAACCTGAATTCCTACAGGCTAGATGTGAGAGGCACATTCTGCTGCTTCCTCCCTTAGAGTTAAACTAGCTTCTGAAAGCTCAACCTCCGGGGAGTTTGTTTGGCAGAGATATAGGACACACTTTTCCAAGCCTGTTGGAAGGCCTTTGCAGTTTCATTTCGCGTCTAATTTCCCAAACCAAACTGCTTGCAGCTCTAACTCCCTTCTAACTACCACTTCTTCGGTTCAGTGAGATATGCTGGATTCTAAACGGAGAAGCTTCTCTGACGCTTTTTCACAGAGATTTTGAAACTGAAATCTCCCATGCCGTTTCCACCATAGGCAGCAATGGGCTTCCCCATAGAACTTGCCAACCTGAATTCCTACAGGCTAGATGTGAGAGGCACATTCTGCTGCTTCCTCCCTTAGAGTTAAACTAGCTTTTGAAAGCTCAACCTCCGGGGAGTTTGTTTGGCAGAGATATAGAACACATTTTTCCAAGCCTGTTGGAAGGCATTTGCAGTGTCATTTCGCGTCTAATTTACCAAACCAAACTGCTTGCAGCTCTAACTCCCTTCTAACTACCACTTCTTCGGTTCAGTGAGATATGCTGGATTCTAAACGGAGAAGCTTCTCTGACGCTTTTTCACAGAGATTTTGAAACTGAAATCTCCCATGCCATTTCCACCATAGGCAGCAATGGGCTTCCCCATAGAACTTGCCAACCTGAATTCCTACAGGCGAGATGTGAGAGGCACATTCTGCTGCTTCCTCCCTTAGAGTTAAACTTGCTTCTGAAAGCTCAACCTCCGGGGAGTTTGTTTGGCAGAGATATAGAACACACTTTTCCAAGCCTGTTGGAAGGCATTTGCAGTTTCATTTCGCGTCTAATTTCCCAAACCAAACTGCTTGCAGCTCTAACTCCCTTCTAACTACCACTTCTTCGGTTCAGTGAGATATGCTGGATTCTAAACGGAGAAGCTTCTCTGACGCTTTTTCACAGAGATTTTGAAACTGAAATTTCCAAACCCGTTTCCAACGAAGGCGCCAATGGGCTTCCCCATAGAACTTGCCAACCTGAATTCCTACAGGCTAGATGTGAGAGGCACATTCTGCTGCTTCCTCCCTTAGAGTTAAACTAGCTTCTGAAAGCTCAACCTCCGGGGAGTTTGTTTGGCAGAGATATAGAACACACTTTTCCAAGCCTGTTGGAAGGCATTTGCAGTTTCATTTCGCGTCTAATTTCCCAAACCAAACTGCTTGCAGCTCTAACTCCCTTCTAACTACCACTTCTTCGGTTCAGTGAGATATGCTGGATTCTAAACGGAGAAGCTTCTCTGACGCTTTTTCACAGAGATTTTGAAACTGAAATCTCCCATGCCGTTTCCACCATAGGCAGCAATGGGCTTCCCCATAGAACTTGCCAACCTGAATTCCTACAGGCTAGATGTGAGAGGCACATTCTGCTGCTTCCTCCCTAAGAGTTAAGCTTGCTTCTGAAAGCTCAACCTCCGGGGAGTCTGTTTGGCAGAGATATAGAACACACTTTTCCAAGCCTGTTGGAAGGCATTTGCAGTGTCATTTCGCATCTAATTTCCCAAACCAAACTGCTTGCAGCTCTAACTCCCTTCTAACTACCACTTCTTCGGTTCAGTGAGATATGCTGGATTCTAAACGGAGAAGCTTCTCTGACGCTTTTTCACAGAGATTTTGAAACTGAAATCTCCCATGCCGTTTCCACCATAGGCAGCAATAGGCTTCCCCATAGAACTTGCCAACCTGAATTCCTACAGGCTAGATGTGAGAGGCACATTCTGCTGCTTCCTCCCTTAGAGTTAAACTAGCTTCTGAAAGCTCAACCTCCGGGGAGTTTGTTTGGCAGAGATATAGAACACACTTTTCCAAGCCTGTTGGAAGGCCTTTGCAGTTTCATTTCGCGTCTAATTTCCCAAACCAAACTGCTTGCAGCTCTAACTCCCTTCTAACTACCACTTCTTCGGTTCAGTGAGATATGCTGGATTCTAAACGGAGAAGCTTCTCTGACGCTTTTTCACAGAGATTTTGAAATTGAAATCTCCCATGCCGTTTCCACCATAGGCAGCAATGGGCTTCCCCATAGAACTTGCCAACCTGAATTCCTACAGGCTAGATGTGAGAGGCACATTCTGCTGCTTCCTCCCTTAGAGTTAAACTAGCTTCTGAAAGCTCAACCTCCGGGGAGTTTGTTTGGCAGAGATATAGGACACACTTTTCCAAGCCTGTTGGAAGGCCTTTGCAGTTTCATTTCGCGTCTAATTTCCCAAACCAAACTGCTTGCAGCTCTAACTCCCTTCTAACTACCACTTCTTCGGTTCAGTGAGATATGCTGGATTCTAAACGGAGAAGCTTCTCTGACGCTTTTTCACAGAGATTTTGAAACTGAAATCTCCCATGCCGTTTCCACCATAGGCAGCAATGGGCTTCCCCATAGAACTTGCCAACCTGAATTCCTACAGGCCAGATGTGAGAGGCACATTCTGCTGCTTCCTCTCTTAGAGTTAAACTAGCTTTTGAAAGCTCAACCTCCGGGGAGTTTGTTTGGCAGGGATATAGAACACATTTTTCCAAGCCTGTTGGAAGGCATTTGCAGTGTCATTTCGCGTCTAATTTACCAAACCAAACTGCTTGCAGCTCTAACTCCCTTCTAACTACCACTTCTTCGGTTCAGTGAGATATGCTGGATTCTAAACGGAGAAGCTTCTCTGACGCTTTTTCACAGAGATTTTGAAACTGAAATCTCCCATGCCGTTTCCACCATAGGCAGCAATGGGCTTCCCCATAGAACTTGCCAACCTGAATTCCTACAGGCGAGATGTGAGAGGCACATTCTGCTGCTTCCTCCCTTAGAGTTAAACTTGCTTCTGAAAGCTCAACCTCCGGGGAGTTTGTTTGGCAGAGATATAGAACACACTTTTCCAAGCCTGTTGGAAGGCATTTGCAGTTTCATTTCGCGTCTAATTTCCCAAACCAAACTGCTTGCAGCTCTAAGTGCCTTCTAACTACCACTTCTTCGGTTCAGTGAGATATGCTGGATTCTAAACGGAGAAGCTTCTCTGACGCTTTTTCACAGAGATTTTGAAACTGAAATTTCCAAACCCGTTTCCAACGAAGGCGCCAATGGGCTTCCCCATAGAACTTGCCAACCTGAATTCCTACAGGCTAGATGTGAGAGGCACATTCTGCTGCTTCCTCCCTTAGAGTTAAACTAGCTTCTGAAAGCTCAACCTCCGGGGAGTTTGTTTGGCAGAGATATAGAACACACTTTTCCAAGCCTGTTGGAAGGCCTTTGCAGTTTCATTTCGCGTCTAATTTCCCAAACCAAACTGCTTGCAGCTCTAACTCCCTTCTAACTACCACTTCTTCGGTTCAGTGAGATATGCTGGATTCTAAACGGAGAAGCTTCTCTGACGCTTTTTCACAGAGATTTTGAAACTGAAATCTCCCATGCCGTTTCCACCATAGGCAGCAATGGGCTTCCCCATAGAACTTGCCAACCTGAATTCCTACAGGCTAGATGTGAGAGGCACATTCTGCTGCTTCCTCCCTAAGAGTTAAGCTTGCTTCTGAAAGCTCAACCTCCGGGGAGTCTGTTTGGCAGAGATATAGAACACACTTTTCCAAGCCTGTTGGAAGGCCTTTGCAGTGTCATTTCGCATCTAATTTCCCAAACCAAACTGCTTGCAGCTCTAACTCCCTTCTAACTACCACTTCTTCGGTTCAGTGAGATATGCTGGATTCTAAACGGAGAAGCTTCTCTGACGCTTTTTCACAGAGATTTTGAAACTGAAATTTCCAAACCCGTTTCCAACGAAGGCGCCAATGGGCTTCCCCATAGAACTTGCCAACCTGAATTCCTACAGGCTAGATGAGAGAGGCACATTCTGCTGCTTCCTCCCTTAGAGTTAAACTAGCTTCTGAAAGCTCAACCTCCGGGGAGTTTGTTTGGCAGAGATATAGAACACACTTTTCCAAGCCTGTTGGAAGGCATTTGCAGTTTCATTTCGCGTCTAATTTCCCAAACCAAACTGCTTGCAGCTCTAACTGCCTTCTAACTACCACTTCTTCGGTTCAGTGAGATATGCTGGATTCTAAACGGAGAAGCTTCTCTGACGCTTTTTCACAGAGATTTTGAAACTGAAATCTCCCATGCCGTTTCCACCATAGGCAGCAATGGGCTTCCCCATAGAACTTGCAAACCTGAATTCCTACAGGCTAGATGTGAGAGGCACATTCTGCTGCTTCCTCCCTAAGAGTTAAGCTTGCTTGTGAAAGCTCAACCTCCGGGGAGTCTGTTTGGCAGAGATATAGAACACACTTTTCCAAGCCTGTTGGAAGGCCTTTGCAGTGTCATTTCGCATCTAATTTCCCAAACCAAACTGCTTGCAGCTCTAACTCCCTTCTAACTACCACTTCTTCGGTTCAGTGAGATATGCTGGATTCTAAACGGAGAAGCTTCTCGGACGCTTTTTCACAGAGATTTTGAAACTGAAATCTCCCATGCCGTTTCCACCATAGGCAGCAATAGGCTTCCCCATAGAACTTGCCAACCTGAATTCCTACAGGCTAGATGTGAGAGGCACATTCTGCTGCTTCCTCCCTTAGAGTTAAACTAGCTTCTGAAAGCTCAACCTCCGGGGAGTTTGTTTGGCAGAGATATAGGACACACTTTTCCAAGCCTGTTGGAAGGCCTTTGCAGTTTCATTTCGCGTCTAATTTCCCAAACCAAACTGCTTGCAGCTCTAACTCCCTTCTAACTACCACTTCTTCGGTTCAGTGAGATATGCTGGATTCTAAACGGAGAAGCTTCTCTGACGCTTTTTCACAGAGATTTTGAAACTGAAATCTCCCATGCCGTTTCCACCATAGGCAGCAATGGGCTTCCCCATAGAACTTGCCAACCTGAATTCCTACAGGCTAGATGTGAGAGGCACATTCTGCTGCTTCCTCCCTTAGAGTTAAACTAGCTTTTGAAAGCTCAACCTCCGGGGAGTTTGTTTGGCAGAGATATAGAACACATTTTTCCAAGCCTGTTGGAAGGCATTTGCAGTGTCATTTCGCGTCTAATTTACCAAACCAAACTGCTTGCAGCTCTAACTCCCTTCTAACTACCACTTCTTCGGTTCAGTGAGATATGCTGGATTCTAAACGGAGAAGCTTCTCTGACGCTTTTTCACAGAGATTTTGAAACTGAAATCTCCCATGCCGTTTCCACCATAGGCAGCAATGGGCTTCCCCATAGAACTTGCCAACCTGAATTCCTACAGGCGAGATGTGAGAGGCACATTCTGCTGCTTCCTCCCTTAGAGTTAAACTTGCTTCTGAAAGCTCAACCTCCGGGGAGTTTGTTTGGCAGAGATATAGAACACACTTTTCCAAGCCTGTTGGAAGGCATTTGCAGTTTCATTTCGCGTCTAATTTCCCAAACCAAACTGCTTGCAGCTCTAACTCCCTTCTAACTACCACTTCTTCGGTTCAGTGAGATATGCTGGATTCTAAACGGAGAAGCTTCTCTGACGCTTTTTCACAGAGATTTTGAAACTGAAATTTCCAAACCCGTTTCCAACGAAGGCGCCAATGGGCTTCCCCATAGAACTTGCCAACCTGAATTCCTACAGGCTAGATGTGAGAGGCACATTCTGCTGCTTCCTCCCTTAGAGTTAAACTAGCTTCTGAAAGCTCAACCTCCGGGGAGTTTGTTTGGCAGAGATATAGAACACACTTTTCCAAGCCTGTTGGAAGGCATTTGCAGTTTCATTTCGCGTCTAATTTCCCAAACCAAACTGCTTGCAGCTCTAACTCCCTTCTAACTACCACTTCTTCGGTTCAGTGAGATATGCTGGATTCTAAACGGAGAAGCTTCTCTGACGCTTTTTCACAGAGATTTTGAAACTGAAATCTCCCATGCCGTTTCCACCATAGGCAGCAATGGGCTTCCCCATAGAACTTGCCAACCTGAATTCCTACAGGCTAGATGTGAGAGGCACATTCTGCTGCTTCCTCCCTAAGAGTTAAGCTTGCTTCTGAAAGCTCAACCTCCGGGGAGTCTGTTTGGCAGAGATATAGAACACACTTTTCCAAGCCTGTTGGAAGGCATTTGCAGTGTCATTTCGCATCTAATTTCCCAAACCAAACTGCTTGCAGCTCTAACTCCCTTCTAACTACCACTTCTTCGGTTCAGTGAGATATGCTGGATTCTAAACGGAGAAGCTTCTCTGACGCTTTTTCACAGAGATTTTGAAACTGAAATCTCCCATGCCGTTTCCACCATAGGCAGCAATAGGCTTCCCCATAGAACTTGCCAACCTGAATTCCTACAGGCTAGATGTGAGAGGCACATTCTGCTGCTTCCTCCCTTAGAGTTAAACTAGCTTCTGAAAGCTCAACCTCCGGGGAGTTTGTTTGGCAGAGATATAGAACACACTTTTCCAAGCCTGTTGGAAGGCCTTTGCAGTTTCATTTCGCGTCTAATTTCCCAAACCAAACTGCTTGCAGCTCTAACTCCCTTCTAACTACCACTTCTTCGGTTCAGTGAGATATGCTGGATTCTAAACGGAGAAGCTTCTCTGACGCTTTTTCACAGAGATTTTGAAATTGAAATCTCCCATGCCGTTTCCACCATAGGCAGCAATGGGCTTCCCCATAGAACTTGCCAACCTGAATTCCTACAGGCTAGATGTGAGAGGCACATTCTGCTGCTTCCTCCCTTAGAGTTAAACTAGCTTCTGAAAGCTCAACCTCCGGGGAGTTTGTTTGGCAGAGATATAGGACACACTTTTCCAAGCCTGTTGGAAGGCCTTTGCAGTTTCATTTCGCGTCTAATTTCCCAAACCAAACTGCTTGCAGCTCTAACTCCCTTCTAACTACCACTTCTTCGGTTCAGTGAGATATGCTGGATTCTAAACGGAGAAGCTTCTCTGACGCTTTTTCACAGAGATTTTGAAACTGAAATCTCCCATGCCGTTTCCACCATAGGCAGCAATGGGCTTCCCCATAGAACTTGCCAACCTGAATTCCTACAGGCTAGATGTGAGAGGCACATTCTGCTGCTTCCTCTCTTAGAGTTAAACTAGCTTTTGAAAGCTCAACCTCCGGGGAGTTTGTTTGGCAGGGATATAGAACACATTTTTCCAAGCCTGTTGGAAGGCATTTGCAGTGTCATTTCGCGTCTAATTTACCAAACCAAACTGCTTGCAGCTCTAACTCCCTTCTAACTACCACTTCTTCGGTTCAGTGAGATATGCTGGATTCTAAACGGAGAAGCTTCTCTGAGGCTTTTTCACAGAGATTTTGAAACTGAAATTTCCAAACCCGTTTCCAACGAAGGCGCCAATGGGCTTCCCCATAGAACTTGCCAACCTGAATTCCTACAGGCGAGATGTGAGAGGCACATTCTGCTGCTTCCTCCCTTAGAGTTAAACTTGCTTCTGAAAGCTCAACCTCCGGGGAGTTTGTTTGGCAGAGATATAGAACACACTTTTCCAAGCCTGTTGGAAGGCATTTGCAGTTTCATTTCGCGTCTAATTTCCCAAACCAAACTGCTTGCAGCTCTAAGTGCCTTCTAACTACCACTTCTTCGGTTCAGTGAGATATGCTGGATTCTAAACGGAGAAGCTTCTCTGACGCTTTTTCACAGAGATTTTGAAACTGAAATTTCCAAACCCGTTTCCAACGAAGGCGCCAATGGGCTTCCCCATAGAACTTGCCAACCTGAATTCCTACAGGCTAGATGTGAGAGGCACATTCTGCTGCTTCCTCCCTTAGAGTTAAACTAGCTTCTGAAAGCTCAACCTCCGGGGAGTTTGTTTGGCAGAGATATAGAACACACTTTTCCAAGCCTGTTGGAAGGCATTTGCAGTTTCATTTCGCGTCTAATTTCCCAAACCAAACTGCTTGCAGCTCTAACTCCCTTCTAACTACCACTTCTTCGGTTCAGTGAGATATGCTGGATTCTAAACGGAGAAGCTTCTCTGACGCTTTTTCACAGAGATTTTGAAACTGAAATCTCCCATGCCGTTTCCACCATAGGCAGCAATGGGCTTCCCCATAGAACTTGCCAACCTGAATTCCTACAGGCTAGATGTGAGAGGCACATTCTGCTGCTTCCTCCCTAAGAGTTAAGCTTGCTTCTGAAAGCTCAACCTCCGGGGAGTCTGTTTGGCAGAGATATAGAACACACTTTTCCAAGCCTGTTGGAAGGCCTTTTCAGTGTCATTTCGCATCTAATTTCCCAAACCAAACTGCTTGCAGCTCTAACTCCCTTCTAACTACCACTTCTTCGGTTCAGTGAGATATGCTGGATTCTAAACGGAGAAGCTTCTCTGACGCTTTTTCACAGAGATTTTGAAACTGAAATCTCCCATGCCGTTTCCACCATAGGCAGCAATAGGCTTCCCCATAGAACTTGCCAACCTGAATTCCTACAGGCTAGATGTGAGAGGCACATTCTGCTGCTTCCTCCCTTAGAGTTAAACTAGCTTCTGAAAGCTCAACCTCCGGGGAGTTTGTTTGGCAGAGATATAGAACACACTTTTCCAAGCCTGTTGGAAGGCCTTTGCAGTTTCATTTCGCGTCTAATTTCCCAAACCAAACTGCTTGCAGCTCTAACTCCCTTCTAACTACCACTTCTTCGGTTCAGTGAGATATGCTGGATTCTAAACGGAGAAGCTTCTCTGACGCTTTTTCACAGAGATTTTGAAACTGAAATCTCCCATGCCGTTTCCACCATAGGCAGCAATGGGCTTCCCCATAGAACTTGCCAACCTGAATTCCTACAGGCTAGATGTGAGAGGCACATTCTGCTGCTTCCTCCCTAAGAGTTAAGCTTGCTTGTGAAAGCTCAACCTCCAGGGAGTCTGTTTGGCAGAGATATAGAACACACTTTTCCAAGCCTGTTGGAAGGCCTTTGCAGTGTCATTTCGCATCTAATTTCCCAAACCAAACTGCTTGCAGCTCTAACTCCCTTCTAACTACCACTTCTTCGGTTCAGTGAGATATGCTGGATTCTAAACGAAGAAGCTTCTCTGACGCTTTTTCACAGAGATTTTGAAACTGAAATCTCCCATGCCGTTTCCACCATAGGCAGCAATAGGCTTCCCCATAGAACTTGCCAACCTGAATTCCTACAGGCTAGATGTGAGAGGCACATTCTGCTGCTTCCTCCCTTAGAGTTAAACTAGCTTCTGAAAGCTCAACCTCCGGGGAGTTTGTTTGGCAGAGATATAGAACACACTTTTCCAAGCCTGTTGGAAGGCCTTTGCAGTTTCATTTCGCGTCTAATGTCCCAAACCACACTGCTTGCAGCTCTAACTCCCTTCTAACTACCACTTCTTCGGTTCAGTGAGATATGCTGGATTCTAAACGGAGAAGCTTCTCTGACGCTTTTTCACAGAGATTTTGAAACTGAAATCTCCCATGCCGTTTCCACCATAGGCAGCAATGGGCTTCCCCATAGAACTTGCCAACCTGAATTCCTACAGGCTAGATGTGAGAGGCACATTCTGCTGCTTCCTCCCTTAGAGTTAAACTTGCTTCTGAAAGCTCAACCTCCGGGGAGTTTGTTTGGCAGAGATATAGAACACACTTTTCCAAGCCTGTTGGAAGGCATTTGCAGTTTCATTTCGCGTCCAATTTCCCAAACCAAACTGCTTGCAGCTCTAACTGCCTTCTAACTACCACTTCTTCGGTTCAGTGAGATATGCTGGATTCTAAACGGAGAAGCTTCTCTGACGCTTTTTCACAGAGATTTTGAAACTGAAATTTCCAAACCCGTTTCCAACGAAGGCGCCAATGGGCTTCCCCATAGAACTTGCCAACCTGAATTCCTACAGGCTAGATGTGAGAGGCACATTCTGCTGCTTCCTCCCTTAGAGTTAAACTAGCTTCTGAAAGCTCAACCTCCGGGGAGTTTGTTTGGCAGAGATATAGAACACACTTTTCCAAGCCTGTTGGAAGGCCTTTGCAGTTTCATTTTGCGTCTAATTTCCCAAACCAAACTGCTAGCAGCTCTAACTCCCTTCTAACTACCACTTCTTCGGTTCAGTGAGATATGCTGTATTCTAAAGGGAGAAGCTTCTCTGACGCTTTTTCACAGAGATTTTGAAACTGAAATCTCCCATGCCGTTTCCACCATAGGCAGCAATGGGCTTCCCCATAGAACTTGCCAACCTGAATTCCTACAGGCTAGATGTGAGAGGCACATTCTGCTGCTTCCTCCCTTAGAGTTAAACTAGCTTCTGAAAGCTCAACCTCCGGGGAGTTTGTTTGGCAGAGATATAGAACACACTTTTCCAAGCCTGTTGGAAGGCATTTGCAGTTTCATTTCGCGTCTAATTTCCCAAACCAAACTGCTTGCAGCTCTAACTCCCTTCTAACTACCACTTCTTCGGTTCAGTGAGATATGCTGGATTCTAAACGGAGAAGCTTCTCTGACGCTTTTTCACAGAGATTTTGAAACTGAAATCTCCCATGCCGTTTCCACCATAGGCAGCAATGGGCTTCCCCATAGAACTTGCCAACCTGAATTCCTACAGGCTAGATGTGAGAGGCACATTCTGCTGCTTACTCCCTAAGAGTTAAGCTTGCTTCTGAAAGCTCAACCTCCGGGGAGTCTGTTTGGCAGAGATATAGAACACACTTTTCCAAGCCTGTTGGAAGGCCTTTGCAGTGTCATTTCGCATCTAATTTCCCAAACCAAACTGCTTGCAGCTCTAACTCCCTTCTAACTACCACTTCTTCGGTTCAGTGAGATATGCTGGATTCTAAACGGAGAAGCTTCTCTGACGCTTTTTCACAGAGATTTTGAAACTGAAATCTCCCATGCCGTTTCCACCATAGGCAGCAATGGGCTTCCCCATAGAACTTGCCAACCTGAATTCCTACAGGCTAGATGTGAGAGGCACATTCTTCTGCTTCCTCCCTTAGAGTTAAACTTGCTTCTGCTTCTGAAAGCTCAACCTCCGGGGAGTTTGTTTGGCAGAGATATAGAACACACTTTTCCAAGCCTGTTGGAAGGCATTTGCAGTTTCATTTCGCGTCTAATTTCCCAAACCAAACTGCTTGCAGCTCTAACTCCCTTCTAACTACCACTTCTTCGGTTCAGTGAGATATGCTGGATTCTAAACGGAGAAGCTTCTCTGACGCTTTTTCACAGAGATTTTGAAACTGAAATTTCCAAACCCGTTTCCAAAGAAGGCGCCAATGGGCTTCCCCATAGAACTTGCCAACCTGAATTCCTACAGGCTAGATGTGAGAGGCACATTCTGCTGCTTCCTCCCTTAGAGTTAAACTAGCTTCTGAAAGCTCAACCTCCGGGGAGTTTGTTTGGCAGAGATATAGAACACATTTTTCCAAGCCTGTTGGAAGGCATTTGCAGTGTCATTTCGCGTCTAATTTCCCAAACCAAACTGCTTGCAGCTCTAACTCCCTTCTAACTACCACTTCTTCGGTTCAGTGAGATATGCTGGATTCTAAACGGAGAAGCTTCTCTGACGCTTTTTCACAGAGATTTTGAAACTGAAATCTCCCATGCCGTTTCCACCATAGGCAGCAATGGGCTTCCCCATAGAACTTGCCAACCTGAATTCCTACAGGCGAGATGTGAGAGGCACATTCTGCTGCTTCCTCCCTTAGAGTTAAACTTGCTTCTGAAAGCTCAACCTCCGGGGAGTTTGTTTGGCAGAGATATAGAACACACTTTTCCAAGCCTGTTGGAAGGCATTTGCAGTTTCATTTCACGTCTAATTTCCCAAACCAAACTGCTTGCAGCTCTAACTCCCTTCTAACTACCACTTCTTCGGTTCAGTGAGATATGCTGGATTCTAAACGGAGAAGCTTCTCTGACGCTTTTTCACAGAGATTTTGAAACTGAAATTTCCAAACCCGTTTCCAACGAAGGCGCCAATGGGCTTCCCCATAGAACTTGCCAACCTGAATTCCTACAGGCTAGATGTGAGAGGCACATTCTGCTGCTTCCTCCCTTAGAGTTAAACTAGCTTCTGAAAGCTCAACCTCCGGGGAGTTTGTTTGGCAGAGATATAGAACACACTTTTCCAAGCCTGTTGGAAGGCATTTGCAGTTTCATTTCGCGTCTAATTTCCCAAACCAAACTGCTTGCAGCTCTAACTCCCTTCTAACTACCAATTCTACGGTTCAGTGAGATATGCTGGATTCTAAACGGAGAAGCTTCTCTGACGCTTTTTCACAGAGATTTTGAAACTGAAATCTCCCATGCCGTTTCCACCATAGGCAGCAATGGGCTTCCCCATAGAACTTGCCAACCTGAATTCCTACAGGCTAGATGTGAGAGGCACATTCTGCTGCTTCCTCCCTAAGAGTTAAGCTTGCTTCTGAAAGCTCAACCTCCGGGAGTCTGTTTGGCAGAGATATAGAACACACTTTTCCAAGCCTGTTGGAAGGCATTTGCAGTGTCATTTCGCATCTAATTTCCCAAACCAAACTGCTTGCAGCTCTAACTCCCTTCTAACTACCACTTCTTCGGTTCAGTGAGATATGCTGGATTCTAAACGGAGAAGCTTCTCTGACGCTTTTTCACAGAGATTTTGAAACTGAAATCTCCCATGCCGTTTCCACCATAGGCAGCAATAGGCTTCCCCATAGAACTTGCCAACCTGAATTCCTACAGGCTAGATGTGAGAGGCACATTCTGCTGCTTCCTCCCTTAGAGTTAAACTAGCTTCTGAAAGCTCAACCTCCGGGGAGTTTGTTTGGCAGAGATATAGAACACACTTTTCCAAGCCTGTTGGAAGGCCTTTGCAGTTTCATTTCGCGTCTAATTTCCCAAACCAAACTGCTTGCAGCTCTAACTCCCTTCTAACTACCACTTCTTCGGTTCAGTGAGATATGCTGGATTCTAAACGGAGAAGCTTCTCTGACGCTTTTTCACAGAGATTTTGAAACTGAAATCTCCCATGCCGTTTCCACCATAGGCAGCAATGGGCTTCCCCATAGAACTTGCCAACCTGAATTCCTACAGGCTAGATGTGAGAGGCACATTCTGCTGCTTCCTCCCTTAGAGTTAAACTAGCTTCTGAAAGCTCAACCTCCGGGGAGTTTGTTTGGCAGAGATATAGGACACACTTTTCCAAGCCTGTTGGAAGGCCTTTGCAGTTTCATTTCGCGTCTAATTTCCCAAACCAAACTGCTTGCAGCTCTAACTCCCTTCTAACTACCACTTCTTCGGTTCAGTGAGATATGCTGGATTCTAAACGGAGAAGCTTCTCTGACGCTTTTTCACAGAGATTTTGAAACTGAAATCTCCCATGCCGTTTCCACCGTAGGAAGCAATGGGCTTCCCCATAGAACTTGCCAACCTGAATTCCTACAGGCGAGATGTGAGAGGCACATTCTGCTGCTTCCTCCCTTAGAGTTAAACTTGCTTCTGAAAGCTCAACCTCCGGGGAGTTTGTTTGGCAGAGATATAGAACACACTTTTCCAAGCCTGTTGGAAGGCATTTGCAGTTTCATTTCGCGTCTAATTTCCCAAACCAAACTGCTTGCAGCTCTAACTCCCTTCTAACTACCACTTCTTCGGTTCAGTGAGATATGCTGGATTCTAAACGGAGAAGCTTCTCTGACGCTTTTTCACAGAGATTTTGAAACTGAAATTTCCAAACCCGTTTCCAACGAAGGCGCCAATGGGCTTCCCCATAGAACTTGCCAACCTGAATTCCTACAGGCTAGATGTGAGAGGCACATTCTGCTGCTTCCTCCCTTAGAGTTAAACTAGCTTCTGAAAGCTCAACCTCCGGGGAGTTTGTTTGGCAGAGATATAGAACACACTTTTCCAAGCCTGTTGGAAGGCATTTGCAGTTTCATTTCGCGTCTAATTTCCCAAACCAAACTGCTTGCAGCTCTAACTCCCTTCTAACTACCACTTCTTCGGTTCAGTGAGATATGCTGGATTCTAAACGGAGAAGCTTCTCTGACGCTTTTTCACAGAGATTTTGAAACTGAAATCTCCCATGCCGTTTCCACCATAGGCAGCAATGGGCTTCCCCATAGAACTTGCCAACCTGAA